>NC_138340.1:65991909-66164409 GCF_046562875.1 Panthera onca | reverse complement strand
CAGTGTCCTTAGCGGGGAGAGGGCGTAACAGTCTCTCCTTGTGGGGATTTGACCAGCGTCATTTTCCAGGGGAGTGGGTAATGAGGGTGGCCGGGGAGGGGGCCTCGGGGGGCATGTGCTGGCCGGGCCAGGACCACGTGTGCCGGAATGTGGGCCCGGGGAGCCATGTGCTACAAGCCGAGGGAGAGTCTGGCAGATCTTGGGGGTGGGAGGAGCGGAGCCTCACAAGTGCAGACCTGGCAGTTTTGGGCTTCGCCTGATGTTTGCTTGGATCCCAGAGCACCCCTGGCGACAGAGACGGCCTTGCCCCTGAGCCTCGGGCACAGGAAGCCCGTCCTGGCGTGGCTTGTGGTCCAGCCCCTGGAGGCTGCCCCTGCAGAGGTCGATGGTGGCACCTCATGGGAGCCAGGACCAGGGGGCTCAGGTTGTGTCTGCTGCAACCATCGGGGCATGGTCATTGCCCCTAGACGGGGTCCCTGACCTTGGTGCTGCACCACTCACCCTCTGCACCCTCTGCTCCGTCGTGTGACTCCTACCTGGCCAGCCTTCCAATTTTTATGACTTTCCGATGACTCCCTCCTCACTGTCTGCTGAGGGCCAGACTCTCCAGGGCCGGGGACCCCTCCCCACTGGCCGATCAGCACCTTTGCTCCAGCTACCCAGAATGTCTGAGGGAACAGGGCCTGAGAGGTGGCCATGGCATGAGTCACCGCAGGTGGTAGCCACTCACCTGTGACCCTTTCCCCAAAGTGCTGCCAGATTGCCCTTTCCCAGAAGGAACCAGGCTTTTGGGCTCCCCGGTGGCCGCAGCGGGACAAATCACCACGGCCAACCAGTCCTGCCCAGCGAGGCTCCTGCCTCCGGGGACACCGGCTTAGAAGCAGTGAAAGGGCATCGTATCACAGGTTGCGATGGCCTGATGATGTGTGCTGGCCACGCAGCCCGGAATCTGCGGGCGCTCATTGCACAGATTCCCGAGGATTCCTGTTTTCTTGTAACCAAAAGGAGGGGCGTCTCTTCCGGTGCCTGGAGCCCAAGCGCACATCTTCCTTTACAGGCTTCACCAGGGTGTTTGTTTCCTCCAACAAGGAGCCCCCAGTGTTTAGAGCAGTGGCTTTTGTTTGGGGAAGCCGGAGGGCGTTCCCCAGGAAAAAAGAGCTGAGCTCACTGCCATTGAAGGGCAAATAAGGGCCTGATAAGGGCGTCTTTATTAAAACCCTAGCTGGGCAGATGGGAGGAAACAGAGAACCCAACTGGGGAGAGACGCGGGGCTGCAAAATGTAGTCAGTCTTCAAAGACACGTGTCGGAAAAAATGGAGACAGTTGCCTTTTGATTTTCCACTGCGAGGCAACAGCTGGAATTTCTGACCTTCTGGATGATTCTTTGTCCTGGCCTGGTGGAGCCGCCTGAGGAATTCAGAGAGCTCCCAGTGGGGGAGGGCCTCCCCCCCCTTCCCCGCCCCGCGTCCCCGGGGAGGGGGGACTCTGGGTCCCTGCTGCCTGGGCCTCTGTGTATCTTCCAAGTTGTCCAAGTGACAGCAGCAACATATGGTTGGGGACATCTCTGTCCCTGCCACGGCGTCTCCCAGGCCTCGACCTGCCAGTCTGCTGCTGGATGGTGGTGAGGACCTTCATTTCTGTTTTCTCTGGGCATGTCCTCGCATAAAGGGGCGCCTCCCTTCCCTGCTGGAGCCTCGCTCCCCTGTTCCCTGCCCCACAGGTGGGTTCTGGCAAGTGGGGGGGGGGGGCCCATCGGCATGGCAGGGGCGGGGGCTGCAGGGGCCAGATGCCAGAGCGGCCTGGTCCTGTGACCCAAATCTGGAAGCGGGATTCCCGGCAATCTCAAAAGAAGTCTCATTGCGAAAGTGCACTCTCAGCCGACACTCAGGACTTTCGTTAACGTCACGTAGCATCACTGGTAGAGAGAGACACAGAAGTCTCCAGGGCAGCCCTGGGCTTCAGGATTTGGGTACAGACCTTGTCCCTGCCTCTCTCTAGTGCCCCACCTGCCTGTCCCTGCAGCTGGGGGAGGCCCGGGTCCTGGGGCAGACTTGTTGTCTGCAGCCAGCCCTCTGGTCCCTCTCCCTCTGCGGGCTGGCCCTGGGTCCCCCCCTTGCTCTGATGCATCCTGAGGGGAGCAGACATCTACTGTCTCACTCGCTTCCCTGCTCCCCCTGTCCTGGATCCCTTTGCCTTCCCCACCCCACCTCCCTCCTGCATCACTTCTCAGGGTGCTCAGGAAGCTGGGCTTTCCAGGCAGTAGAGAGTTGAAGACCAGGCCCAGATCGTTTTGACATTAATGTGATAATACTGGTGTTTCCCACGTCAGCCAAAACCAGTGTCTATAAAACGCAGATCTGGGGCATCTGGGAGGTTCAGTCCGTTAAGGTCTGACTTCAGCTCATGAGTTTGAGCCCTGCGTCGGGCTCTGTGCTGACAGCTCGGAGCCTGGAGGCTGCTTCGGATTCTGTGTCCCAATCTCATTGCCCACCCCCCACTCACGCTCCGTCTCTCTCCATCTCTCAAAAGTAAATAAACATTTTAAAAGTCTTAAAAAAAATAATAAAAACACAGGCATGAAAATCAAGTCAAAGTATTTGCATCAGAGAAGAATTCACCCTAATGAGAGTATCTCAGAAGTCCCTTCAAAACCTGACGTGAGAGTGGCAGTGGTGACCGTGGACAAGAGGGGCAATAGTGGAGGCTCCTGCAAAGGTGTGGCCCGCGGGCTGTGGCCAGCTTTTGGATGTGGGGACGAGACGAGACCATTGAAACTGAGTGATGCTCTTTGCTCAGCAGACAGCAAGGATGGTGATGACCTTGCAGGCACAGGTGTGTGTGTGGGAGGGGAGATGTGGACACAGGCTGGTGTGAGTTTGAGTACGTGGGGGGAGGGTGGCAGCCGTGGACACACGCGGCAGGTGATGGGGGCCCTGGGCAGGAGAAGAGGTGGGTGCCCCAGCCTGAGGCCCAGGCTGCATTTGGGAAGGAGGCGGAGTCTGAGGCCGGGGCACTGTCCTCTACAAGGAGAGAGTGCGGGTGGGGGACCAGAACAGTGACGCTGGGGAGACCACCCTTAATGGGGCGATGGTGCAGCTGACCTCACTAAAGGGAACGCCGGGTGGGTGCCCAAGCCTGGGAGCGGTTCGGTGACACTTTAAATATAAACACCTCAAATAAGCCGTAGGAGGTGTGGGAATCCTAAAACCACTGCAGTGTCTATGTATTTTTGGAGTTGTGTGTGATGAGTGAAATATTTAGGCAAGTTAACTGTTTTCAGATAGGTAAAATTAGTTTGCCTGGCGAAACTTAGGGTTTATTTTTAGAATCTTGACTTTAAATGCCAAATAAGCCCGGTCACTATAAATATGCCAGGAAAGGGCCCCCCGGGCACTTGGGAGGCGAGAGCTGCCTGCAGGGCGGGGGGATAGTTTCTCTTCCCACCCACGGAAGCTCCTTGCGGAAGGTAAGTCCACCTCGGCACCTGCTCCCCTGCTCTCTAGAATGGTTTTTTCAGGAACGCCCCTTTCTTTTTTGGCAAGTGGGGAATTGTAAGTAGAGGCGCCTGCCGTATTGCCCCGAGCATTTTTGTGACAAGCTAGGACGCAGATTGAAAATTCACAGCACATACAGCTTTATGTTTTGGGGTTGCTTTGCAGTCGAGGATGATTGGACTGTAGTCCCAGGAGAGAGAAGGCGGGTATTTGTGGGGTTGTTGCTGCGGGTTCCATAGATGAGCGCCCAGACACAGAGACGCAGAGGTGGCTGGCCAGCCCTGTGCTTGCGTGAGCGGTCAGGGGTCTGGGTGCTCTGCGTGGATGCTGAGGATCTCGGGAGGAGCGCTGCTCAGTCTCCTTCCTGACCGCGCTTATTCTCGGTACTCTGGATTTTCCCTTTAAAGGTTCCATATTTAAGTGAGTTATTTTTCTTGCACGGCCCATGGTGGAGTGTTAAATAGCAAAACTGTCTATAGTTCTTGCAATGTTAAATGTTTATTTATATATGTGTGTGTGTGTGTGTGTGTGTGTGTGTGTGTGTATTTTTAAGAGAGAGAAAGATTGAGTGAGGGGCAGAGAGAGAGAGAGAGAGAGAGAGAATCCCAACGCAGGGCTTGAACTCATGAACCCTGAGACCATGACCTGAGCTGAAGTCAGATGCTTAACCGACTGAGCCACCCAGGAGCCCCTGTTTAATGTCTTTTGACTGTGGCTTCTCTGGGGTCGAATCACAGAGTGGTTGAGGTAGGCTGTCCTGGGGTTGAAGGTTCCCATACCCTGTGCAGCTCTCTCAGGTGTGCGGTGGGGGACATCATGGGGACTTCATGGGGACTTCATGGGGGACATCATGCGGACATCCATCACACGTGAACAGCAGGGAGCGTGGGGACAGCGACCACGTGATGGCAGAAACCACTCCTCTGCCCTGGGTGGGATTAAGGATGGGTCACGTGGTCAGTACCTTAGTTTAACAGGCCAAGTGTTTCTACAAAAAGCCTTGACGTGTTTTTGCAGTCCTCTGGTGCACACGCACCAAGGAGTCATTGCCTGCGGCTTTTCAACCGCAGGTTCCCTAAAAAGTCAATCAAGAATTTGAAAAGAATTTTGATAAAATCTGAGTGTAGGACCTTCCCGTTGCTGACCAATTTGTTTTTTCCTCCTGTTCAGTTGTCTTTCCATCACCCAAGTAAACATTCGTTCGTTCGTTAATTTCAGCCACCCCTCTTCTGTTCCTTGAATGCTTAACTTAGGTTCCGTGAAAATCATCCCGTTCCTCCTCTTTACGTCCTTTATGTTCTGTAACGTTCTATTTAAGTGACGGGATTATAGTTAGGTACCGCAGGCATAAACTGTTTGCGAATAACACAGTGGCCTCTTGGGAAGAAAATCCTCAGACGGGTCGGAGCCGCAGAGATCCGCCTTACTAGCTAGCCACCCACCAACTCCAAGGATCAATCTGTGCGTTTTCCAGAAAGGATCAAAGAAAGCGTGGAATGAGAGGGTCCAGATTCCGGAGGGTCTGTGTGTCTGCCAAGGCTCTACGGGTGGGGAGTCCCCCCACTTGTCAGTAAAAGGCCAGATGGCAGGTATTTCCTGCTGCGGGGGTGGGGCGTGTGTCTCTGTGGGGACCCCTCAACTCTGACATCTTTTGGCAAAAGCAGCCTCAGACCTTATGTAAATGAACGGGCATGGCTGGGTTCCAATAAAGCTTTATTTATGGACGCTGAAATTTGAATTTCTTGTGAATCCACGTGTCATGACCGATCATTCCTCGTTTGCTTTGTCCCCCTCAACCATTTTCAAATTGTAAAAACATTCTTAGCTTGCTGGCCATACAAAAACACAGTGGGTGGAAGCTTGTGGACCCCTGAGATAGACTGTCCCTGTCTTATACCCCACGCATTCGAGCCAAAGAAATCAACAGAGAATCCACTCTTCATGCCTACTATACTTGGACGTACTTCCCGGCCCCTTAATCTTAGTCTGTCCTTTTTAAGTACCTGGGGGTAAGTTTACAGAAAGTAGGTGGAGGCTAATGGAGTAGGTGGGACCTATAATCAATCAAGAGTTGTTTTTCTCTCTCCTTGACCCTTGCTTCGCCATGGTTGGCTTACACCAGTGGTCCTCAGCTGCGCTCAGCATCAACCAGGATGCTCTGTAAATATTCAGGAATCAGAATCTACTAGGGAATCGTCAGAAGCCCTCCAGCTGGCTCTTTTGTATACCAAAGCTTGTAAACCAGTGCATTGACCACCAGCATGGATGTGTACCAGGCTGCTGGGCCATCCCAAAGGGGTTCCCAGGTGGAGGACTGGTTAGACCACAAAGGATGAATACAATTTGGGCGGCCGCCAAGGAAGCACGTCCACGTTCCTTAGCTAAGGAGCTCCCATAGTATCTCTGTACAAATAATTAAATTTACCAAAAAGTTAATAAGATGTCAGTACCGTGTCTTGGGAGCACACATACACCCTTGCAGATTTCTGAACCCTGATCTTCCCGCATGCGTGTGTGTGATGTGTGTGTGTGTTTAAGTTGAACGACAGGACGTATTTTAGGCACATAGTAAATATAAGGAAATGGTTATCAAACCTACATTGAGGAAAAAAATAAACCTTCGGATGTCTCGGGTCTCCACATGTAAAATTTGTGCCTCTCGTTTTTTCCCCTGGAGATATTCTCTTATTAAACTCCAGTCTCAGGATAGGATCTGACCACAGTTACTACATTTATGCCGCTGTGAATATTTGTGCTGGCATTATCTCTGTTTAATGAAGAGTGTTGTCTCTTTTTAAAGCGAGTCGAGTGTCAGCCATCAGCCAGATGGTTTTGTCTGATGCCAAAATGCACTGAGTTCCCGGGCCCTGTCTTCCCCCACGAGGCTCCAGAGAACAGTGCCTGGCACATAGTAGGCACATAATAAACATGTGAATGAATGAGCGTGTTGAGGAAATTCAGGACTCTACCCAAGAATCGGCGTCTTTGGAGGAAACCTTGTTTTGAACGGAACTAGGGCTATTCACCACATCACAGCCAGGGCTGGCTCGGAGTTTTGCGGTGTTTGGGCTGCATAAAGGAACCTTTCGAAAGTAAGTGTTTTCTCTTCCCCTTTTCCTAAAGGGGTGCATTTTATTTTGTCCAACTCAGCCGTGTGCTCAGGCGGGTGTCCAGAGTCGGCCGCTGTCCACAGGTTACGCTTGGCAGGAAGTGTTTCTAAGACAACACAGGTGCCTTCAGACCCAAGTTCATTTCAGAGGGTGTAAAAATAGACTTCAGATGGAAATGTGCGTGTTGGAGACATTTGGGTTTCTCTTTTCCTAATTTGCTGACTCAATCATAGGGCAGAGGGGGGCCAGAAGCCGCGCACACAAAGCACTTCTGATGAACCACTGTCTTGTGTAAATAGAATGGTCAACTGCTTTCTGATATTCTTTGGTGCTCGATCCTGCCACGTCTTCAATCAGGGTGACAGAGCTTCAATCAGGGTGACAGAGTCTCTTGTTTCTTGACCAAAGATTCTTCATCGGGAGGATCGGTATAACTGTGCACATCAATTTTCTTTTTAAAAAGTTTTTTAAGCTTATTTGTTTTTGAGAGAGACAGAGAGAGCAGGGGAGGGGCAGAGAGAAGGAGAGAGAGACTCCCAAGCAGGTTCCGCGCTGTCCATGCAGATCTGGATGCGGGGCTTGAACCCACAAACCGTGAGATCGTGACCTGAGCCGAAATCGAGAGTCGGACACTCAACCGGCTGAGCCACCCAGGCGCCCCGCGAACATCAATTTTCCAATTGAAACTCTAAACAAAGTGTCTATGAAGAAACTGTAGAATACTCATTCCCTTTCCTAACTCTGGCTTTCGCAGAATCAAGGGTTATTATGACGAACCAGAGTCACGGTTGGATTTGCTTTGGTTTGAGCTAAGGGTCATCTGTTCCGCTGGAGGAAATGAGAAGGAGAGGAGTGGCGGAGCCCTGGGGAAGGAAGCCAGGACTCCTGAGCCTGAACCTGACCTGCCTCATGCGGGCCCGCAGGCGTCGGCAGGTTCCGAATGCACCTGTCCAGATCTGCATACGTGCTCCGCTCTCTGGCCAGACTGGTCAGACAGGAGACCCGGTGTGGTGGCCGCATCTTGTTCCTTGTGTCACTTATGAGCACGTTGTGACAACTCCAGGCCTCTCTCCAGTGCCAAGCAGCTCTCTCCTCCTGTCCTGAGGTCATTGAAGTGTGACGTGACTTAGGACCCAGTTGCTGCGAGGGTAAACTCATTTGAAAAGAGACAGTAAACCGTGGCTTTGGAGGACAGGCCTCAGGTGACACTGAGCAGTGATCTGGCCACAGAGCTGTCAGCAGCAGGGCACCTGCGATCTGATGTCCGCTCCCCCCCCCCCCCCCCCCCCGCCTCACTCTTGCTTCCCCAGGATTGCACGAGCTATGAAAGGGTCAGCACAGAAACTCAGGCTCTCTTTTCCAGGGAACCTGCTTGAGACGCTCCGTGTTTGTACCCATCTGTAACACCTGCTTTGTGGAGCCGTGAAGATGAAATCATGGAAGCATGTATATAACCCGTCCCATAGTGAACACTTACTACTTGGGGTATTATTATTTCTTGTTTTTTTTTTTAAGTTTGTTTATCTTTTATTTATTTATTTATTTATTTATTTATTTGTGTTTATTTATTTTTGAGACAGAGAGAGACAGAGCGTGAGCAGGGGAGGGGCAGAGAGAGCGGGAGACACAGAATCCGAAACAGGCTCCAGGCTCTGAGCTGTCAGCACGGCTCGCCACATGGATACATGTCAAACGCTGGCCCAAGTGTGGCCTCTGCGTTCGTGTGCAGGGAGAATTGGGGGCAGGTGGAGGTGTTTGCAAAGTGCCAAGTGTGTTTAGGGAAACTTTTGGGTTTCTCACAAGGCCTTCTGGAAATTTCGACCACTGTACAACTTCCCATGCTTTTTTGTCTGTAATCTCATGACTTCAGCTCCATAGTGCATTGCAGGTTAAAAGTAAGCAGCAGAGGAGTCTGACCTTGAAAAGGTAATAAAGATGGGGCTCACTTTGCCAATGTGCCTTTGGATTCTCCTCCCGAGACCCCTAAGCTGTGTATCTGAGTAAAAAAGTTAATTTCCTGGGTTAGGTGTCCTGAAATCTCTTCATTCTTCCTTTGCCGGACACACAGCATGTTGTTTGTGCTGATGTACCTGCCCCATACCTCACTTTGCATTTAAAATAGCCAGTCAAGGAGTGCCTGGGGGGGACGCAGTCGGTTAAGCCTCTGTCCCACTTTCCCTCAGGTCATGATCTTGTCGTTCTTGTGTTTGAGCCCTGTGTCGGGCTCTGGGCTGACAGCTCAGAGCCTGGAGCCTGTTTCTGATCCTGTGTCTCCCTCTATCTCTTCCCCTCCCCTGCCCACGCTCTGTCTCTCTCTCTCTCTCTTTCCCTCTCTCTCTCAAAAAATAAACACTAAAAAAAATGTTAATAGCCAGTCGATTTTTTTTTTAATTTTTTTTTAACGTTTTATTTATTTTTGAGACAGAGACAGAGCATGAACGGGGGAGGGGCAGAGAGAGAGGGAGACACAGAATCGGAAGCAGGCTCCAGGCTCCGAGCCATCAGCCCAGAGCCAGATGCGGGGCTCGAACTCACGGACCGCGAGATCGTGACCTGAGCCGAAGTCAGACGCCCAACCGACTGAGCCACCCAGGCGCCCCGATAGCCAGTCGATTTTTAAAGCAAAACAAACAAATAAAAAAAGCCCATTTCCCTGTACATTTGGTTTCCGTCCAGAAAATGAAATCCTGTATCACTTTGCAATTCATTTGCCCACATATAAGGTTGTTTCTTAGAAATGAAGGTATGTTAACAGCGTGCACCCCTAGTTAACATACAAAGTCAAGATTTGTCTTCGTATCTAATGAATATTATTAACTATCATGGGAGATGATTCCCGAGGGAGCACGTACGGCGATAGATATATGTACCGTGTACATATATTCTCCCCTTTGGAGAAGCGAGAAACCTCCACGCACCGAGGCGCATTTAACTCTGACCCGTGTCGTAAACTCTGACGTGTGTTCTCACGCAGAGTAGACGTGTCCCGATGGCTGCTGGTTTGGGATGTGTCGGTGGATGTACAGTCTCTCACATGGGCAAACACCTGCTAATCCACGTGGACGGCCGACCCATCTGACCTGCAACTCCTGATGGGACACACAGAGCCATGCTGTGGGGATCACGGACCGGTGGCGACAGAGCGAGGCTGTGGGTGGGCCACACGTTCCTGTCCCCGGGGTTCCATGAGCCGGGTCTCTTCCAGGGGCTGTGGCCGGGTGCCACACGGACTGCTTCCTCTTTGAGCACTCGTGTTTGGATCTTTGGACTGAGATGGGTTGTGTACCCAGGGCCGGAAAGTAAGCTAATTTGCCTCCTCCTTCTTGGAGCCCAGGGGCATTTGACCTCAGCTGTGCCTGTCCGGCCTCCGTCTGGGGATTCTTCTGTCACCACCCTCACAGCCGCCTGCTGTTTGCCGCCTCCCTGGGGGTTTCCCTGTTGGGCAGGGGTCAGTGCGCTGGGGTCTGCCCTGGGGCTGGGCTCTCTGGGCCAGTTCCTTGGGTCTCCTCTGTTTGCAGAGCTTCGTGACCCTTGATTCCTCCTGCCCCTGACTTCCGAGGGGAGTGCAAACACGGCTAGCCTCAGAAAACCACCGTGAAGCTGAAACAGGAAGTGTGGGACTGTCTGGGTTTGGGGGGGGGGCGGTGCAGAGAAGGGTAAGAGCTTTCCTAACGCTTTGTGGATGACCCAAGCGGGCGTTACAAGGGCTGCTGTTCATTGCACAGCACTGGGCCACTTCCCCTGCCTTCCCAGGAGGACTTTACATTAGAAGCAAAGGCTGTGATCTGGCTTCCCCACACCCTGGAACCTGGAGAAAGGTAGCACCTGGCATCCAGAGCCCCTTGCGTCCTCTCTCTTAAAAATTAGCATTTGCAGGGGCCCCTGGGGGGCTCCGTCCATGAAGCGTCTGACTTCAGCTCAGGTCATGATCTCACAGTTCGTGAGTTCGAGCCCCGCATCGGGCTCTGTGGGCTCTGCAGTGACAGAACCTGCTTGGGATTTTCTCTCTCTCCCTCCCCCCACCCCCCACCCCACTTGCACTCTCTTTCTTTGTCTCAAAATAAATAAATAAATTTGAAAAAATAGCATTTCACACGGACATTCAATACACTTATTCACATGAAATTTACTTTTGCAAGTGTGGGCATGCATGCGTGCACACACACACACACACACACACACCCCTCTATCTATTTGTTTACCTGTCTGTCTGAGGGACATGATAACGGGCCCTCCACATACCCCACTGCCTCCCACCCACTGGAGTGCCCCGGATGTTACAAGATTAACGTACAGGTAAAAGTATTTGGCTCATTTTGCTTCAAGCTTTGTGGATGGCTTGTTATTTTTATTCTTATTTTATTATTATTATTTATCGTTATTATTATTTGAGCAGTGACGTAAAACAGCTACCTTTACACAGTGTCCTCGTTTCTTTGTGCGGCTGCACAGGTTCATCCCCCCCCCCCCCCCCCCAACCGCCAACCCACCAGTGTCCTCATCAGGGTCTGTTTAGACAGCCTGCGATGGATGGACGGAGGGACTTGGCGATGTCCCTGTGTCGCGGTAACGAGCAGATTCCCTCAAAATTCCTCGTGCGTCTGGCCTCCCCAGCCCTGCAGTTTGATCCGGCAGTTCTGGGAATCCGGGAAGGCTGCAGTCTGGACCGGGAACACATCTCCTGGCGGTCAGGCTTGCATAGACGTGGACGGGGGTCCTGGCTCTGCTCTGTCCTAGTCTCGTTGCCGTTTGACAGTCACTTAATGGAGAAGTTGGGGTGATAGCCCCTCCCTTGTGCAGCGTGCTGTCACCAGAATTAATGAGACGCTGTGTCGGGATATCCCTCACAGTCAGCGTTGTCCCCTCTCCCTTGTTTGCAGTGGGGACAGTTGTCCTTCTGTCACACTGCTTTGTTGAGAGGATCCTTGCGAAATGTCTGGCAATTGTCTGGATGACATTAGGATTGTGTCACGGTCCCAAGCCGGTCCGACCAAACCGGTCTGGCCTGTTCCCTCTCCCAGCCAGAAGCCCTTGAACCTGCAGGCGGCTGGGATCAGAACCCACCCCTTAGCCCTGAGGCCACACCGGGGATCCCCACGCCCTCAAAAGGGCTGGAAAGCACCGAGACGTGGACCCCAATGTAGCACTAGAGTGGGGCCCTCCAGCACCGGTTTGCCTGCAAAAACGAGGTTTTTCTTCTTGTCCCTGAGGAAGTTACAGATGCCATTATGAATAGTTTCTCCCAATTCATTTCTGTCACTGGTCCCTGGTCCCTAATCCCTAGCCCCCCCAGGAAATCAGTTAACATGCAAGTCTCATGACTAATCTGAGATCCCATGTAGGGTGGCCGGCTGGGCCGGTCTCAGGGGGCGGGGGGCTCCGCTGTCCTTGGGGATCTGCAGATCCACAGCAGGTAGGAATCCAAGCCGAGATTTCGGGGGGACCTTGGAGATCCACCCTGCCCCCCTCCTTGGATGGGACACTGACTTGATCTGAGGCACAGAATCTGGGAAGCTGAATCACAAGGGTGGGTTAGAAGGCCTGGGTGGGGAGGGTGTTGGCGGGGCAGGAGGTGGGTCTGTCCGAGTCCTCCCAGCCCACCCCCTGCAGCTTCTGGAGTCTGTGTAGACACATCACTGTGGTCTCCATCTTCCCTGTGTGGGGAGGTCCAGTGTCCCCCGAAACGCAGTTCTCAGTTCCTGCCTCAGGCCTCAGCCTTTCTCCTCCCCCCTTTCACGCTGCTGCCAAAAATCAGTTTTTTAATGTTCATTTATTGAGAGAGAGAGACAGAGAGAGAGAGAGAGAGAGTGCATGCAGGGGAGGGGCAGAGAGAGGGAGAGAGCATCCCTGGGATCAGCACTGTCCGCACAGAGCCCGACGCGGGGCTCGAACTCACGAACTGTGAGATCGTGACCTGAGCCGAAACCAAGAGTCGAATGCTTAACCGACTGAGCCCCCCAGGGGACATAATTTTTGAAACGTGCCCTTCTGACTTTGATCCTCTTGCTTAAAAAGCCAAGCCGTTTGCTCCGTGGTTCTGGGATGGTGCTGCCCATGTGTCTTCCTGAAGCCCAGGGCAGGGACACTTTCTTTGTCCTCTTGCCAAAGGAGGAACAGCGTCTCCCTTCATCTTGTATACCTGGCGTGGCCCTTGGCAGGACGCCTCCCAGTCTCTCCTTAATGTGCTGATACATCTGAATGTACTTTTATCACTTAAATTATTTTCCTTCTTTGTTTTCTTTGTTTTCCTTCTTTGTTTCCTTCTGTGTGACAGTGAGTACAAGGACAGTCTGGGTCGCCCTGCCTTGGGGGTGCACAGGCCTGGGACTGGATGGCCTGCCACGCTTCCCCTGGTCGAGGCAGTGGAGCCCAGCCCTGCCCTTTGTGACTGAGCCTTAGCTTGGTCGGTCGCCCTCGACTCACTCCTCAAGTTCAGAGGTCCTTTCCCGCAACCCCACCCCCTGATGTCCCCTCAGCCCTGACTTCACTGGCTCGGTCCTCAGCGCATGACTTTGATGATTGCCTCTTCTGGAACCTCCTCTCTGGCCTTCTTGGACCAGAACCTATTCATTCATCCATTTAATTGATATTTATTGAGGACGTATTATTCACCAGTGTTTCACACCTGGGAATGTAGGCATTAACATACACGTTGTGCTCCGGGGTGGGGGGGGGGGGTTGGAGAGAAATACTTAAAGATGTAATTTCAGGCTGGTGTTTTGGGTGAACTGTCAGGGAAGCTTCTTGGAGGAGATGTCATTGTTCACAGACTTCCATGAGGAGAGGAGTGGGCCAGGCCAGGGTGTGGGATGGCATGTGCAAACGTCCTGGGGTGGGGCTGAGCTTGGTGTGCCCGTGGAGTGGGAAAGCGGTCCGTGTGGTTGGAGTAGCTGAGCTTGGGGAGACTGGCAGGAGGGCAGGTGGGGAGAGCCGGCCTGTGGAAATGGATGTATCTTTTCCAAAGGTTACAGGATGCCCTCAGAAAGTTCTGGATCAAGGCAGGATGTGATCCAAACCCACTCTCCTCACACCTTTAGGGATGTCATGGCCAGAGGCAGACACCACCTTGTTATTATGGCCCTGCCTGCAACCCTCCACGGGTTTCCTGTCACAAAAGGGATGATGTCCAGGCATCCAGCCGTGACCTCTCTACAATCTCAGTTCCTCACCTCTTAGCAATACCCGATCCCACTCTTTTTTTTTTTACTTTTTTTTTTTACATTTATTTATTGTTGAGAGACAGAGTGAGACAGAGCACAAGAGGGGGAGGGACAGAGAAAGAAAGGGACACAGAATCCGAAGCAGGCTCCAGGCTCCGAGCAAGCCTTCAGCACAGAGCCTGACACGGGGCTTGAACCCACGAACCGTGAGATCATGACCTGAGCTGAAGTCGGACACTTAACCGACTGAGCCACCCAGGCGCCCCTTTTTTACTTTTTTAAAAAATATTAATTTGGTTTTGAGAGAGAGGGCGTGAGCTGGGGAAGGGCAAAGAGAGGGAGACACAGGATCCGAAGCAGGCTTCAGGCTCTGAGCTGTCAGCACAGAGCCCGATGCAGGGCTTGAACCCACGAACCGTGAGATCATGATCTGAGCCAAAGTCGAACGCTCAACCGACTGAGCCAGCCAGGAGCCCCTGCCCTCTCCCACTCTTAACACATAGCACAGCCTGCCCGGCTTGACACACCCTGCCCACTGCCCTCTCCTGGGGCTGAATCAACTGATACTCGTATCTTGAGCTCCAAGATCACTAGCCTGTTGACTCGTAGATCTCTGTCTGTCTCTTTCTCAGCAGCGGTGGACTTACACCAGGAAGGGACCTCACCATAAAATAAATAAATAAATAAATAAATAAATAAATAAATAAATAAAACCTCAGTGTAAATTTTAGATGTTATGCAGTTCTATACATCAGATATACGAGAGCCATTTCATAATTTGTTTTAGATATTTTAAAATACTATATGCTTTTAACCGTTAAAGAATTACACTCTTCTTTAAAATTTTATTTTAGAGAGAGCGTGAGTGGGGAGAGGGCAGAGGGAAAGACAGAGAGAGAGAGAGAGAAAGAACCTTAAGCAGGCTCTTTGCTCAGCAGAGGCTGACATGGGGCTCGATCCCACGACCCTGGGATCATGACCTGAGCAGAAATGGTCAGACACTCAACCCACTGAGCCACCCAGGCACCCCATAATTTTACTCTTAAACATAACATGCTCTCTTAATTTATTTAGGATAGTAAGTAGTAACTATCTTCATTAAGAGCAGTGGCTACAAGTCTTATTTCTAGTTACAAAAATGTACATTTCAAAAACAGCTATCTTATTTCCAGGAAGAGTAATATCAAAATTAGCAAACAAGCATTATGGGTAAATAAATAATGCATTTCTTTTGTTGTATGAATACACAATGTCCTGAAAGCTTAGCTGTAACTTTTGATTCATTAAGCAAAACATTCCTCATTGATTACTGATGCCTAATTGAAGATCTTTTCTGACAGGAAGAGAGAAGGGAAATGTAATCAAATCTGAGTGAATTTCTAGTACTTTTGTTAATGTATCTGTTTTTCTTTAGATCAAATTATTTTGCTAGACATTAAAATGGCTCTTCTTTCATTTCATATTTTGGGTGATTGATGGCAAATGTTAATAATCTCAGAACACAATTTTTTAATGTTTTAGTGTTTTTCAAAAAATGGTTTATTTACTTTTGAGAGAGAGAGAGAGTGCACGCACACAAGTGGGAGAGAGGCAGGGGGAGAGAGAGGGAGACACAGAATCCGAAGCAGGCTCCAGGCTCTGATGCAGGGCTCGAACCCACGAATCATGAGATCACGACCTGAGCCCGCATCAGACGTTTAGCCGACTGAGCCACCCAGGCGCTCCTTTTTAGAAAACAATTTTAACTGAATGTTTTACCTATACGTTTTATAGATCTGTGTACAATTTTATAGATTAATCTGTAGTAATCCCAGAGTAAATACCATCTTCTCAAACGAAAACATGCAACTGAAATACAAAGTTCAGAAGCGTCCCTTGCTTCACAGAATACACCTGTGCGTATTGTTCAACTGTAGGCTGGACGTACCAAATTCATTGCCCGTTTCGCAAAACCCAGAAGGGTTTTACAGTTCAGTGCGTGCACCTGCTGTGCCCAACCCCTCTGCTTCCCTTAGATATGCCGTGTTTTATCCTCAGTCAGCCCGCCCAGGGGATAGTTGCGAATTTGACAGGACTGTGTGGACCCTGCACGGAATTGAGCCTTGCTGGTTTTGTTGGGGGAGGAGAGGCAGCTGTTGGAAAACTGTTACTATATATATATTTTGTTTTTCGGCAGGCGTTAGGGGCATAATTCGCTGTTTAACACTGTAACCTCGCTATGAAGGCTTGCGGGAAAGTAGTCTTTGGGGGCACTGACTTCTTTCATCTTGGGACACGGGCACGTGGACTCTGGTTAGGCTTCCTGTCCGTGCTGTGACCCCTGGGGAGCCCAGAGCCTTGGGCTGCTGCCGTAGGAGCTGAAGGTCGGTGGAGTCATGTGCTCACCTTACCTGGTTTGGGTCCTGTGCTTCATTCCCTGCTAAACTCTTGTCCGTTGTATTCAGCATAACAGTGACTACGTCACGGGTTTTGCACGGAACCGTCCCAGGTCTATGAAAAGCACCACTTTCTCCCTCCCTGCAAACCGAACTTAGGCAGACGGGGTGTGGGACGGGGAATGCCCTTGAGCTCAACAATGCGGCAAACTAATAAAACCTGTCATTGCTTTACCCGTTGGCGACCTTGGTTGAGTCGCATGGCCTCTGTGAGCTCTGATTTCCTCACTAGTAAATGGTGATGATGGTACTGACCCCAGGGGATCCCTGTGGTGGGGGAAGAAGACGCTGGAAACAATGGACCACGTGGAAAGAAGGCACGTGGAGGGTCTGACAGGAGGGGTTGAAAGTGAGTACTGATCCCGAGTGATGTGGTTGCCGGTGGGCCAGACGCCCCGGGGGCCTTCTCCGCGGGAGGCCGACCTCCAAGTAGGAACCTGGAGGCACACTGGTGCGGTCACTGCCTTTCTGTGACGTTCTAAAGCAGGGGACTGGCTGCGAGCCACTGCGTGTGCTCTGAAAGTCCCCAACGGGGCGCTTTTCCGAGGCGCGGAGGCTTTGCCTGTGGCATGAGTTCGCTTCCAAGAGGCCCTGAGAAAATGTACGGCTGGACAGAGGCCCCCGCAGACAGTTTCAGGACCAGACCTTTCGTGTCCCAGCCCTCGTTTCCCCCGAGGATCGGCAGACTGAGAATGCTGGCTTTTCTCCATCAGGGGACGTACCGGGGTGGGAGGAAACAGAGAGCCTGTTCCAAGGGCTGCAGTTCAAGGCCGCGGCCTGGGAGCCCTCCCCTCCTCGGGCCTGGGGCTGCCCACCCAGCGGCCACCACCCACCGTGCGACTGGACGGCCCGGGCCTCTGGGCTGAGCCGCATAGCTTTCCAGAGCACGTGCCAGAACTGCTTTTAACTGCATGTCAGAGCAAGGAGTAAAAATAGCCACCAGACCCTTGGTGGAGGGGGGGCCGCGAGCCAGCGCCAGGGCCAGGAAACTGGCTTGTGTCCATACGGCCGTGTCTAAGCAGCGGGGGCTTCCCCCACCGTGCACGAGCTGGGGGGCAGAGCAGGGGCTGAGCTGGAACCAGGGCTGGTCAGCCCGGTGACCTTGGTTGGCCAAGTGAGGTCGCCTAGCTGGGCCCGGCGTGCCCGCCCACTTTCGTTGGCCGTTATCAGAGTTTCAGGAGATAACGTGACTCCCTTCGGGCCAGGATTCACGATGAGCGCCCCTCTCCCCTCCCTGGACCTGTGGACCTTCTGTCCTTGCCAGGACACGCTCAGCCTGCTTTTTTTTTTTTTTTTTTTTCAATTTTTTTCATGTTTATTTAATTTTGAGAGAGAGGAGAGAGCATGTGCAGGGGAGGGGGTCAGAGAGAGGGAGACACAGAATCCGAAGCAAGCTCCGGGCTCCGAGCTGTCAGCACAGAGCCCGACATGGGGCCCGAACTCACGAACCGTGAGATCGTGACCTGAGCCAAAGTCGGATGCTCAACCGACTGAGCCCCCCAGGCGCCCCATGCTCAGCCTTCTTGATTCTCTGCCGTGGGCCAGCCCTTGCCTGGCCATATTCCTGGCAGTGTTACCCCAGGCCTTCAGACATGAAGACCTTCTTTGGGGGGATCAACACAGCAGAAGGCTGTGGAAGGCGGCCGGTTCACCCACAAATAAACGACGTCCTGGACCATGCTGTTTGCTTTGATTTCTTTAAGCGCAGTTATTTACTGGTGACTAACAAAGAGGAGATACAGGAAAGGCAGTGTGGCTGTCTGACTCTTCCCATGGAGAATGGCGTGTAAACGTCCGCATGAGTGGGTCAAATGTGGACGATGCACTTGTCAGTATCCCAGGCGACCTCAGGGGTTTTTCCTCAATCCTCACATAAGAGGTGTGAGGTGGCTCTGAGCATCGCTCTTTTAATTACATTATGCATTTTAAACACTTATTTTTAGGCACAGGAATGCAGCCTCTTGGAAATAGCAGGGTCCAAAATAGGATAAAATTTGCAGATTGATTTCAGGCCTCGTGTAGAAGTTGTGCTTTAGTTTCTTACGAACCGGTTTAAAAACCACATGTTTGAGGGGTGCCTGGGCGGCTCAGTCCGTTAAGCATCCAACTTCGGCTCAGGTCACCATCTCACAGTTCATGGGTTCGAGCCCCGTGTCCAGCTCTGTGCTGACAGCTCGGAGCCTGGAGCCTGCTTCGGATTCTGTGTCTCCCTCTCTCTCTGTTCCTCCCTCACTCACGCTCTGTCTCTGCCTCTCTCTCTCAAAAATAAAAAAAGGTTTTAAAAAAAAAAAGAAAAGAAGTATGCATTTGGCCAACAGCTCAAACTATTCACAAAGTATTGTTTATTTAGTTATTTACTTACTTATTTCTTTATTCTAGAGAGAGAGAGAGCATGAGTGGGGGAGAGGGGCTGAGGGAGAGAGAGAGAGAATCTTTTTTTTTAAGTTTATTTATTTATTTTGAGAGAGAGAGAGAGAGAGAGAGAGAGTACAAGCAGTAAGGGGGAGAGAGAGAGAACCCCAAGCAGGCTCCACACTGTCAGCACAGACCCCGATGCGGGGCTCGAACTCAGGAACCATGAGATCGTGACCTGAGTCAAAGTCAGATGCTTAAGGACTGAGCCACCCAGGCGCCCCATGGCGTGATGGTTTGACGCACGTATTGCAAAATGATTGCTACGAATGTGGTCAACGTTCGTGGCTCCGCATATTGACAAGTTGTGTGCGCTGTGGGCCCGATGAGAGAACGTTTCACATCTAGTCCCTTAGCAGCTGTGCTGGCTTTCCTCTGATGGTCTTGGGGGCCCCCTTGACCGTTTGCAGAGGGCGTGTGAGCGTCCGCACGGCATGGCACAGGGTAGGTCCGCTGAGCAGGCAGCAGTGTGGGGAATCCTGTTGTTAATGTTCTGAGGAGGTAAAGACCCGAAGCTGTGACAGCGGGAAAACCAATTATGGCCTTCCTGAGGACCAAACGGAAGACCAAAGGACGGTCACGGAGCAAAGGAGGGGTTGAAGTGCATGCATGTGGTTTGCTTCAAGAAGTTACAGGGGTGCCTGGGCGGCTCAGTCGGTTAGGCCTCCTACTCTTCACTTCGGCTCAGGTCATGGTCTCATAGTTTGTGAGTTCAAGCCCCGCATCGGGCTCTGTGCTGACAGCATGGAGCCTGCTTGGGATTCTCTCTCTCTCTCTCTCTCTCTCTCTCTCTCTCTCTCTGTCTCTGCCCCTTCCCTGCTGTTGAACTCTCTCTGCCAAAATAAATAAACTTAGGGGCGCCTGGGTGGCTCAGTCAGTTGAGTGTCCGACTTCAGCTCAGGTCATGATCTCACGGTCAATGAGTTCGAGCCCCGCGTCGGGCTCTGTGCTGACAGCTTGGAGCCTGGAGCCTGCTTCAGATTCTGTCTCCTTCTCTCGCTGCCCTTCCCCTGCGTGCACTCTCTCTCTCTCTCTCTCTCTCTTTCTCAAAAATAAATAAACATTAAAACACAAAAAAATAAACTTAAAAAAAGTTACAAACTCTTTCTGAAAGACAGTTTAAAAGGAGAGACATGGGAATCTTTTAGGATAGAATTCGGATGATCTGCTGCCAAAAGATTTATGAAAAATTCATTTCAGGATCCCTCAATGCGCCCCCATTTCAAACGATTCCTTGAATGAAAATGGATCCACAGTTGTCCTTTCAGGCTTATGTGCAACCTGTGGGGAAGAAGCAGCAGAATGTCGAGGACACTCACGCTTGCGAGTTAGCAATCGATTTCTCGTTTGTGTGCTCTTTTCAGTTCATGCCTTTCCCTAGCAAAGATTCTGCTTTCGGAGGCACTGCTCTTCCCTTGGATGCAAGTTTCAATGCAGGAGGCCCTGGGGCACCTCCTTCATGCCCCCTCCCTCCCTCCCTCCTCCCCCTCCCCCGCAGAAGTAACTTGGCCTTGTGTGTCTTTTATCTGGATCTGATTCAGGGCAGTCCACTGGGGATAAGAGATCCATCATTTAAATTTATTGGAGGGGCGCCTGGGGGGCTCAGTGCGCTAAGCGTCCGACTTCGGCTCAGGTCACCATCTCGCCGTTTGGTTCGTGGGTTCGAGCCCCGTGTGGGGCTCTGTGCTGACAGTTCAGTCTGGAGCCTGCTTTGTATTCTTTGTCTTCCTCTCTCTCCACCCATCCCTGCTCGTGCTCTGTCTCTGTCTCTGTCTCTCTCAAAAAATAAATGTTAAATAATATTTTTTGGATAGGTATAAAGGCATACTCAGATAAATAAATACTCTATATTTCAGAAAAGGACACATTCTGAGTCTTTATCAACTCAGTTTCTTCCAGTGTGTCTTTCAAATCTTAGACCATTGGGGTATTGCTGAAATCAGCTTGGAAAATTGAGTTACTTCCAGGGGAGATAGAGGTTGTAAAATTTCTGTTAATTGAATTTTAATTTGAGGCACTTGTGTCACTTTTGAAATGAGTTCAATACTTTCCTGCTTCAACTCTAGCCTGATCACTGGGTGACGAGTTTGTGTCAGAGGCCATCATTGTTGCGTGAGGCTTCTTTTATTTTTATTTAAAAAAATTGGCAATTAAAATTATTTTTTCTCATTCTTTTAAATTTAAACCCGTATTTAGATGCAGAAATTGGGTAAGTGAAGGATAAATGGGTATAAACCAAAGTGAAGAAATTTCGTATCATCAGAAAATAATCTTTAAAGAATTCCCTCTCCCAATTTGTAAAACAGAACAGTTTATCACATGTAGATTAGGTGCTTTCAAAATACACACTTTTGGGAGCACCTGGGTGGCTCCGTTGGCTACATGTCTGACTCTTGATTTCAGCTCAGGTCTTGATCTCAGGGTTGTGAGTTAAAGCCCTGTGTTGGGCTCCACATTGGGTTCCACACTGGGCGTGGAACCTACTTTAAAGAAAAAATCAAAATACACATTTTTAGATCTCTGCCCTCCATCTCGCGCCATCCTGCTGAATGTAAGCGTGGATAAAAAGAGTAGATGGTTGTCCCATAGTGCTTTTTTCAAGTGTTTATTTTGAGAGAGAGAGAAAGAGCATATGCAGGGAAGGGGCAGAGAGAGAGAGAGAGAGAGAGACAGACAGAATCCCAAGCAGGCTCTGTGCCATCTGGGGATAAGAGATCCCAACACGGGGCTCGATCTCACAGACTGTGAGCCAAAATCATGAATCAGAGGCTCAACCTACTGAGCCACCCAGGCGTCCCATGGCCCATAGTGTCTTGAGAGAGGCCGTGCAGCCTGGGTCTTCTGCAGGCCTCCATGGTGTCCATGGAGGGGCCTCAAAGCCCATGGGTCAGGGGTCTGCTGCTGCTTTTACATTCTCTATCCACATGGATGCAGATCCAGTGGTATTTCCCCCATAAAATTAGGGGTCCTATTACATATCTATCCATATATATGTGTATAAACGAAATGCATATATCCGTAGTATATATCAAGGGGATAGAGAAATACTGCTTTGTATGTATGTTTTGACAGATGTAACCACATCGTAAACAAAAGGTATACAGCAAAAGTATATTCATTTTTCTTGACATTAAATTCTTGTCTGTTTGCCTCCGGGTTATAGTTCTGTGTGCAAAGCCTTTACAAAAAAACCAAAAACCCAAGAACCTTTAAATCCAAAAACTCTTTTGGTCTTATCTCAACAGTTAGATGACCAGTGTGCCTTAGAGTGATTTCTATAGGGTCAATTACGGCCAGAGCTGACCTAGCCAGTCATTTACCAGAGTGACTCAGAACTCAAATGATCCAACACGAATGAGTCAAGGAGAAAGACATCTGTACTAGCCCCAGAAATGCCCCCATTTTATAGGAGACAGGGACAGCAATCCTCATCCACGGCCTAATTTACGGACGTTTCTGGAGGCCACCTACCTCTACTTGTCCAGCTATTTCTCCGAAAGAAAGAAAAGGAAAAGGAAAAACCAAACAAAAACCTCACCATCTCTTCTAACCAGCCAACGAGGTTTTTTTCTTGTTTTTCAAAGTTGAGAATTTAAAAAATGAATTCCTATTTCCTTTCCACTCCGCGGCTCTCCCAGGGGAGGTAGATCTTATCTGTCATGTATACCTTGCTAGAAAGAACCAGGGGAGATCCCGTACCAAAGGCTGGTTTTGATAGTTGAGAGGGAGGACAGAACACGATCCCGCGGGGTGAGAGGAAGAAGCGACGTCACAGAGAAGGCCAGGGCTCAGAAAGAGGAGGGACAGACATCACAGCTCACCGTGCTTCTTGGGGCCCCACAGAGGCGGAGCTGTTTGGAAGGCTTGCCTCCCGCTGATGGCCTTAGGTCTTTGGGGTGCAGGCTGGGATTCAGGATGGCAGGCAGGGAAGCAGAAGGAAGGGGGTGCTCCCACCTGCAGAATAGAGGCCATACCGACTGTAAAACTCGGAAGATGTTCGCAGGTATCAGCTGGTCGCAAGGCACTGAGTCCCAGAGACCGGCTTGGCCGAGATGAGCTGGGGGAGGCCTGCTGCACCCTGATGATTAAGACTTGCCAAGTTCATTCAAACACCCAGAAAACTGTCCCCCTCCGTGAATTGAAGCTGATCATGACGTCTCATTTCTAGTTTTAATTACTTGTCACTTGCACAGAAGCAGATGGCCACCAACGAAACATCACAGCATGCTGGTTGAGTCAGTTCAAGGGTTAAGAGCAAAACACTTACCTCCTGCAAATAACTGGCCAGGAGCCTGTCATGCCAGCTGAGTCTCTGGTCGGTTTTTATTTTGTCCCTGATTTCGGGACACGTTGTGCTGTCCTTTGTCGGGTTACCTACTGGTAACTTATCAATATCAGTGCTCGCAAAAGGCTATCAACTTTCCATGGGAACCTACCTTACAATAGAAACGTATGTTCTTGGGAGTGCAGTAAGATCCAGAAGGTTCCATGTGTCAAAGGTATGGGGGCACATAGGGGCACAGCGTATGTCCCCCGCCGGACTCCCATCCCCACCCCAAACCACTGGAAGGCCCGGCGTGGCAGAGGGAGCTGGCCTGGGGTATTGGTTTGGTCACCTAGCACTTGGGTAGGGACACTAGGGACACCTCTTGGCTGAATCAGAACAGCCAGCCCAGATCCCGAGCTGAGAGCCCAGATCCTTCACTGCGGGGGTGGTGAAGGTGGGCTTCCCTGATTGCAGCATCCTGCCCAGCTCTGGGGACGTCTGAGCCCTCGCTGGAGTGACCGGGCTCCTGTTCCTTTTAGGCACTTTGCCAGCAGTATCCTGACTCGTGGCTCTTAGCTCCTGGCTTGGCTTGTCCTTGGCGCCCCCCTGTCTCTCTTAGCTCCTTGGTTGTGACCGTCTAGGGTTGGATTTGGATTATCTCCGGGGGTCTGGTTTTGGGGTGTCCCAGTCCTCTGCTCACGCTGGGGCTCAATGCCATCCTTGTACAAGGCCGTAAAGAGTCCTGTCCCAGCTGGGCCACACGTAGTTCTGCCACCTGTCCTAGATGTTTAGATCTTCAGAGAGTTTCTAATTTTTGTTATACTAATAGCCAGGCTTTATTTTTTTTTTTAATGTTTAATTATTTTGAGAGAGAGAGCCAGTCAGCATGGGGAGAGGCAGAGAGAAAGAGAGAGAGAGGGAGAGAGAGAGACTCCTAAGCAGGCTTCACATTGTCAGTGCACAGCCTTACGCAGGGCTTGATCTCATGAACCATGAGATCATGACCTGAGCCGAAGTCAAGTGCTGGACGCTTAACTGACTGAGCCACCCAGGCATCCCTAAAACCCAGCCTTTAATTCGCAATTGCCAAGAAGGGGAAACAACCCGAGGGTCCCCCAAAGGGATGAATGGCTAAACAAGATGTGATCTATCCATAGAAGAGAGGGTTATTTAACTTAAAAAGGAAGGAAAATCTGACACATGCTATTAACAAGGATGAACCTCGAGGACAATATGCTGAGCAAAAGAAGCCAGTCACAAAAAGACAAATACTCTGTGATTTCACTTGATGTTCCTAAGGTCGTCAGACTCACAGACACAGAAAGTAGAATATGGAGGATGCTAGGAGCTGGGGGAGGGGAAACGGGGAGTTGTTTAATGGGTACAGATTTGGGAATCCTCAGCTCCAGACCCCACAATGAGAAAGGTCAGACCACTTACCCAAGGTCACGGGACGGCGTCATTTCATGCCCCAGACCTTGCCCTTTCCTCTCTGTAAGGCGGGAACCTAGCTAGCACTCTGCTTGCTAATTGCAGGATGCCTCGTTTGAAATGAACTCCCTCGTTCCCGCTGGGATTTTCAGGTGCACAACTGATCAGTGTCCAGTCTGCATTAGGAGGGCCACTCCGTGAGATGCGTCCCACCATTTAGGACAAATGGATGGTGAGGACAGAGGGATAAAGGACACCCTTTTGCATGGAAATGGAGAAAAACTCTCTTATGAAGGATGAACTAGTCTGTTTGCAAGAAATCAGTCTTTGTATGTTTCCCAAGGTATTGATGAGAATACCTTGGGGGAGAATATCCAAGGAGAGACATGGTTCTCTGGAATGTTCTACCAGGACTAGAGATACTCATCGGCCAGACGGTATCGTTTCAGGGACCAGAACTGTCCTGGAGCCCAGAAATGCTTCCTTTGCTCTAATGGCTTTGGCGGGGAGGCCAAACAGAGATAGTTGCCTGATGTGCTCAGTTAATGTACTCTCTGGGGCAAATTTCTTACCTCGGCTGAATCTCTCATTTCCAAATACCTCGCTCCCAGTCCTGGGGGGAGGATTAAATGAGGTGCCGGGGAAGGGAGAGCCTTGAGTAGCAGAGGCACCCAGTAAATGTGGGTGGGGAGCCTGAATCGCAGCCCAGCCTCCCTTCTCCAGGGTCATGGGCGTGGCGACCTTTGGCGTGGAAACCTGGGTAATCCCGAAAAAGCCACCTTCTCCGCCTACCAGCTAGTTTGGGAGCACACCCCGAATTTTCCTTTCAGCAATTCACCACGTAGTCCTGTATTTCTCAAGCAGATTTCACGGTGCTCGTCCGGAATGCAAATGAGCCATCTACATAAAAGAAGTCCGTTTGTTTGTGCCAAACTTTGGAAGAAATCCACAAGTAAGACGATCTGTTTATAAGCAACCGCAGCCCAGATCAGGTCAAGGATCTCGCGGAATAACAACCATGAGAACCGATTGTCTTTTCCCTCGTAAACATTTCATAGATCCAGGAGTTCCGTGACGGATCATGATCTCATGCCACGCCCTGGGCCAGGCAGGGTGCTTAAGGTCCTTGCCCTCTCCTGCCCCTCCTGGGGCTGGCAGTCAGGCAGCCTAGCCGGGCTGTGTGCCGGGGGTGAGGCTCACTCGTGGAGCTTCGGGGAGTGACCCGTGAATGGAAGTGGAAGGACAGGACCAGCCGGCAGCTCCAGGGAGGGACAGAAATGCTGTCAGGGAAGGGAGCTGTTTGCTACATGTATCCTGTTGACAAGAGCGACATTTCCAGTGGGTGCTGGGACCCTGTGGTGCCAGGCACGGCTGCCTGGGCTCCCGAGCCGCCAGGGACAAAATGATGGTTTGTGGCCCTGCCGGGTGCAAGCACGTAGTGAAACGCTCTTCTCATGATGTGTTCCTTTTATTTCAAGTAGGAAATTTCGATGCTTACCTTACTTTATTTATGTATAAATTCACGGTGTGATAAAAAGAAGTGTGGGGGCACCTGGGGGGCTCTGTCGGTTAAGAGTCCAACTTCGGCTCAGGTCATGATCTCGCAGTTTGTGGGTTCAAGCCCCACGTTGGGCTCTGCACTGACAGCTCAGAGCCTGGAGCCTGTTTCCGATTCTGTGTCTCCCCCTCTCTCTGCCCCTCCCTTGCTCGTGCTCTGTCTGTCTCTCCCTCTCTCTCTCTCAAAAAAAAAAAACAAAAAAAAAAACTAAAAAAAAACTAATAAAAACGAGCACGAAATAGTTTCTAAATGCTGCTAGATATTTTGTCCTTTCTGTTTAAAAATCAGTGACACAAATGTGCCACATGGTCTGCTTCATAGATGTCTATTTGCCATCTGTGGAGACCTTCGTCATCCTGAAAATTAGGTCTTTGGAAAATGTGCTGCTTCTAATGACGTCCTTGCGCAGTTGCAAGTTACTCTGCAGGCAGAATTTGTCCCTGTATCACTTCGTGTTCCATGATTCAACAATGTCAATAATGATATCGTAGTTTAAACTTAGCAGCATTTGAAAAGGGCTTTATGATTTAGAGGATGCTTGTTGTACATTTCCTATCCCTGTAAGCACGTGCGTTCGTTGATCATATATCGTTTCATCTAATGGACGGCGGGCTTGTTGAGATCGGGGGTCATAATGAAAGGATGATTTACGTCGCAGGGTCCCTAGACAGCAGTAACTGATAACGTGTTTATGGGACGTGTGACGTCGTCTCGAGCATTTCACATCCTTTGTATGTCATCCCTTCCGTGGGTGCAATTTACCCACTTGGCATGGATGACCTAAGCCCAGGTGTCGTCCAGCCCTGGCCACTGGTTGCTCGCGGTGGTAACCGAGCATGAGAGATGAGAAGAGCTTACCCCATCGGGGAGGGGGTGAGGCCGGTGCAAAAGGCGGTAGAGCTTTGGAGAAAGCGTTTAGCACCCCCACACCGGAATCATAATGTAGAGGCTGCAGGGGTAGGGGCAGGGGGGCAAGGAAGGCTATGAGACAGTTTTTAGGCGGAGCTAAAGTTTCGGCTGGGCTTTGAGGGCATTGCAGGCAGAGGAATCTTCTCCCCGAGCGCCTCATGGTGTGGAAGCTGGTCATGGTGAGGGCAGAGGTAGGACAGGGCGGAAGGGAGGCAGGGGTTTCCTAGGAAGCCAGTGGAGCGGTCAGTCGGGGCCTGGAGGTGGAAGCTGGCTTTAGAGGTGTGGGTTCTGAGGACGCTGGGGCAGGAAGTGTCTGTATTTGAATGGAGGAGTGTGGCAAGAGGGGACAGGACAGCCCAGCCGGTGAGCCAAGGCAGGGTGAGACTGCACATGGGAGGATGGAGAGGAAGGAGGCAGAGCCCCAAGGAGAAGGGAGCCTCGCCTTTTGGGGTGGGGTCTGCATTGCCCCTCCTGGCCTTCCTGGGGGGGCACTGTGGACAGAGGGCATGGTGCAGTCTGACAGATGGCCTTGACTTGACAGGAACCGTCAGGTGAGGTGCAGGGGTAGGAGCCTCTGGGGGGCTGCTGGGGTTATGGAGCGTGGACGGGACAGGGTGACCGTCTCTGCCCAGCCCTGGAGGCTGTGATGGGCATGAGTGGCCGCGGGCAGGGCTGAGTCCCTGGGACCCAGAGAAGGCGTCGGCTGTGCCTCGGAGCAGGGTCCCCAGAAGCGAGGCTGGGGAAGCACAGACAAGGACCTGGTGGTAGAAAATGCGGTTGCCAAATTTGGGAGGTTGGCTGTGTGAGTGGCTGTTTCCAAGAACGCCCTGTGATGTGAACAAGTCAGGAAACTCAGAAGCATTTGGAAAAATCAAAGTTACAGGGCGCCTGGGCGGCCCGGTTGATTCAGTGTCCGACTCTTGATTCCAGATCAGGTCGTGACTTCACGGTGTGTGGGTTTGAGCCCCGCGTCGGGCTCTGCGCTGACAGCTCGGAGCCAGCCTGGGATCCTCCCTCTCCCTCTCTCTCTGGGCCCCTCCCCTGCTCGCGTGTGCTCTCTCTCTCTCTCCAAATAAAATTAACTTTAAAAAATCAAAGTTACTGTTTATGTCTTAGCGGATACTGTGAGGTGTGAAGGGAGGAGAGAGAGCAAACAGACCAGGAGTGCAGGGGAAAGCCGGTCTGGAAATCTGTACGGTGACGCCCAGGGTGTCCTCGGGGCTCGGCTTCTTCCTCATTTCCTCTCTGCGCCAGCATATCATTTACGGACCGAAGCGTCCTTGACGGGCTTTGTGCCAGGGCAACATCCCGAGGTGGGAGCATCAGGGCCAGAGGCTCGTGGTCATCGGTGCCCAGGCCGGCCGTGTGGCAGGGACCCTGTGCCACCCCGTTGTCACATGACCCTTCTATTTCCCCCTAGTTCGTTCTTTTTAACGTCTGATAAAGAAGAATTCACAGGAAGTTTGAAAGGTGGTGCAGACAGGTCCTAAGTGTCCTTCACCCCTGATGAACCCATTGTATGTGGACATAGTGCAAAATCGCGACCTGGGAACGGGCGTTGGCATCGCATGAGCACAGCCTGCCTGTCAGCGGATCACGTGTCTGTGTAGACACCACCTCGTGAACATGCTGCAGGGCTGCTCCCCACCTCGGAGTCCTCCCACTTAAGAGTCCTCCCTCCTCAGAGTCCTCCCACTTTGGAATCCTCCCTTGAGTCCTCCAACTTGGAGTCCTCCCCCCATGGAATGCTCCTACCTCAGAGACCTCCGTCCTCAGAGACCTTCCTCCTCATAGTCCTCCCTCCTAAGAGCCCTCCCTCCTCAGAATCTTCCCCCTTTGGAATCCTCCCTCGAGTCCTGTGACTTGGAGTCCTTCCTTCTTGGCATCCTCCTACCTCAGAGACCTCCCTCCTCCGAGACTTCCCTCCTCAAAGACTTCCCTCCTGAGAGTCCTCCCTTTTGGGAGTCCTCCCTCCTTAGAGTCCTCCCACTTTGGAATCCTCCCTCAAATCCTCCTACTTAGAGTCCTCCCTCCATGGAATGCTCCTACCTCAGAGACCTCCCTTCTCAGAGACTTCCCTCCTGAGAGTCCTCCCTTTTGGGAGTCCTCCCTCCTCAGGATCCTCCCACTTTGGAATCCTCCCTTGAATCCTCTTACTTGGAGTCCTCCCTCCATGGAATGCTCCTACCTCAGAGACCTCCCTCCTCAGAGACCTCCCTCCTCAGAGTCCTCCCTCCTCAGAGTCCTCCCTCCTCAGAACCCTCCCACTTTGGAATCCTCCTTCGAGTCCTCCTACTTGGAGTCCTCCCTCCATGGAATACTCCTACCTCAGAGACCTCCCTCCTCAGTGTCATCCTATCCCAGAGACTTTCCTCCTCGGATTCCTCCCTCCTAAGAGTCCTCCCCCCTCAAATATCTTCCTCCACCCATTTATAGCCCCTGCCCCAACAATCACTTTATCTGTTCTTTATCTCCATCATTTTTTTCATTTTGAGAATATTTTCTAAGTGGAGTCATAGTGCATGCAACCTTTTAAGATTTTTCTTTCACTCAGTGAAACGCCCTTGAGATCCACCCAAGTTGGGGCATTTCTTGCCTTTCATTGCTGAGTAGTTTAATCATTTGTCAGAAACCCAGGGCAGTATTTTTGCAGATACATATACAAGATCATACATTGGTTTAGTTTTAATTGTAAGAATGCTCTAACGTCCTAAAAAATTTATAAGATAAAGAATATGATCACTCATAACCTCCTCCCTCTTGCACCATCCCTCTTAAAGTTTATTTTGTTTACTTTATTATTTGTTTACATTTTTACTAGTTTTTTTTCTGTATTCTGGCGTAGTTAACATACTGCATTATTTGTTTCGGGTGTATTGTATGGTGATTCTGCACTTTTACACATTTCTCACGGCTCATCAGGACAGGTGCACTTTGCACCACTGTTTTCATTCACCTCCTTCTGAGTCTTTCACACGTACATTCAGGTACAGTTAAAGTGAGTCATGCTTTTCCATTTTAACGTGATATTTGAAGCGTCCGTGTTATCTCCAGACTACAGGCTGCATCCCAGCCCAGGCTGCTTTTAATTTTTCCAAGATGCTCAGCAAACAGTTCACACGCAGTGCAAACTTCTGCAGCCTTTCTATAAATTTTGTAAACACAGGTTGCACTTTTCGTCTGTTCCACTGTGATCTCGCTGGTTAAAACCAGCGTTTTCTTTCGCTTGGTGTGGAGTGCAGCGTCCACATGGTAAATGTTGTTTGGGGAAGACCCCACACCTGACTTTGAGGGTGCGTTCACGTATCCTGGCTCTCCCCGTCCTGAGTGGTAAGCCTGGGTGTCTGCACTGTTGGCATCAGGGGAACAGGAAATAGGGATGGGACCCCGTGCTGAAGGGGTCAAGCCCCGTGACATCCTCGCTCACATCTGTGCTTGTCTGCAGCCACATCAGGTGCTGGGACAGCCGAACCAGTGGGGGCACAGGAGTAGGGGCGCTGGGGTGCGAGCTGGCGGCTGGAGAAGGGCGAGCCCTGCACTGTGCTTTTCCCAAAGCTGGCAAATCCCACTGTCACAACCGATGGCTGGATGGAAGCCCGGCGGGGCCGGGGTGGGGACCGGTCACTGTCCCCTGCCACACTCTTGTCCCAAGGGCTGCTCCGTGCCTGTCCCAGCAGCTCACGAAGAGTCCCATCAGCAGCCTCTCGTGTGCCGTGTTTTACTGCATAGTGTACTCGGCGAGTGCAAGAACGCACACACACTCACACTCACGCGCACTCCTGTGGTCCCTTGGGAAGCCTGCAAGGGTAGCTGGCAGTCGACACTGGTTGTTTTTGGGGAAACGGTTTGAGCACAGTGACACTAGGACTGTATTCGTACTAATTTTATGGCATTCACTTACATACTGTTTTATGACGAACATACAGATTTCCAACAGATCCCCTGGATTGCAGCCGATATTTTTTTAAAATTTTTAAAAATTTTTTATGTTTACTTATTTTTGACAGAGAGAGAGAGAGAGACAGAGACAGAGAGACAGAGAGACAGAGCATGAGCGGGGGAGGGGCAGAGAGAGAGGGAGGCACAGAATCTGAAGCGGGCTCCAGGCTCCGAGCTGTCAGCACAGAGCTCGATGTGGGGCTCGAACTCACAGACTGTCGGGTGCTTAACCGACTGAGCCACCCAGGTGCCCCTAATGTTGACTTAGTTTTTAAGAGAAAGAGACAGAGCGTGAGTGGGAAAGGGGCAGAGAGAGAGGGAGACACAGAATCCGAAGCAGGCTCCAGGCTCTGAACTGTCAGCACAGAGCCCGACACGGGGCTCGAACTCACAGACCGTGAGATCACGACCTGAGCCGAAGTCAGACGCTCAACCCACTGAGCCACCCAGGTGCCCCAACAGCCAATATTAACGTGGAGCGGCTTGCAGACGTCATATGTGTGATCACGACTCTAGGAGGGAGGTGACGCCACTGTCATCCCACAGAGCCACCGGGAGCCCGAGACACCGAGCTGTGAGGTGACCCACGCAGGCCGTGAGCCGGTAGGATGGTCTGGGAGTAAGAGCGTAGCTGTGGTCTCCAGAGCCTGTGTCCTGTCACTCTGCCACCTCCCGGGTCCGTTCAACAGAGGGACAAGGTGTTTCAACCTCAGGGGACAGCTTTTACCCAGACCCCTCTAGGCCCTTCTCTCTGTCCTTACATCAGTTTTGTCCATCTGTCCTCTGTGGGATGGAAGGGAACAGTTTACCCACACAACACACCCCAAGTGTGGGCACTCGATCGGGCCCCAGTGCCCTCTGTCCTGCCCATCACTCCTGGCACCCGGTGAGCTCAGGCTGCTTCCTGTGGCCTGGACTCCCCTTCGTGGGGCTCACCCCACCCCCTCGAGTTAGTCCCCGTGGAGGTGTTAATATTGGCATCAGCATCAGACAAGGCCTCCTGGGGAGGAAGGTGCCTGGAAAGGACCCTGGGTGCAGGGTCGGTGTGGCCTCCTCCCCAGCCCAAGCTTGACGGTGGGGGCCTGCTCTTCGGACTCTGAGCAGGGGTGGCGTGAAATCTAATCACCACTATCTACCCAACACACCAGCTTAGGTCCTGGAAAAGTTTCTAGCGGTGTTCAAAGCCCACGTTGATGTTTTTTTTGTCTGTGGATCTGAGGAACCTTAAGATCATCCGATTAAGTAGCAGCAGGTAGATGACCCTGAGACATCACCGAGTCATGGGTGAGGAATTGAAGGGGCAGAGGGGTCAGTGTCCAGCCCAGTTTCATACAGCTGCCCTGTTTAGAAAGTTCCGGAACTTTCTCGCACCTTCTTTGCACGGCCCGACGTGGACATGGATTCAGCCAGGACAGCCTGTCGCACCCAGAGCTACAGGACATGACAGGGTGGAATGCAGACAGTAAGGCTCCAGAGCACTGTTATCTTCCTAGAATGTGTGGAATGAGGACATATTTACACCTGGCAGTGGGACTGCTGGAGTAATTAGCCCGGAACTTCCTTTGCTTTTCGTACTTCTTGCTTTGCCCGGTATGCACACTTCCGTTTCATAAAACGTCTCATCTGATAAAGGCACACATTTGTTTTTATGCAGTATTACATCATTTTTTTTATAATAGGAGATTAGTCCATTTCTCTGCCTCCCGCAGCAGGCGTCCCTTACTTAAAACACAAATCAGAAGGTGGGGCGCCCGGGTGGGTCAGTCGGTTAAGCATCCAGTTCTTGGTTTCGGCTCAGGTCGCGATCTCGCCGTTCGTGAGTTCGAGCCCCGCGTCGGGCTCTGTGCTGACAGCGCGGAGCCTGCTTGGAATTCTCTCTCTCTTTCTCTGTCTGCCCCTCCCCTGCTCATGCTCTCTCTCTCTCTCTCTCTGTCTCTCTCAAAAAATAAACAGACTTAAAAAACTCCAAACAGAAGGGATGGAAATGCCACCGTGAGTGTGAGTTGTGCACAAAAAAACTGCAAAGCAGAAGGGATGGAAATACCGCCGTGAGTGTGAGTTGTACACTATTAGTGGAATGTGCACTGGCTGGGCACTCAGGGCTTCTAGCAGGGACATCACCGTATGGAGTTGCACAGACCGGGGTGTGTTGACATCATTCATTCTCACCAGCACTGGGTTCATTTATGTTTTGGTGGGTTCGGACACCACGTTGTCCTGGATGGTATCTGTAAGATATCATTAGGTTGCACAGGAAAACATAGGAAGTACCGATGGGTGGAATAATTTTTTTAAAGTTTGCCTGTTACACGCTTGCTTTTGTTGCTGAGTGGGTGTGTTGAGAATTCACTGACACATTGACAGAGCATGTTTTTCGTGTTTATTTATTTTTGAGAGAGAGACAATGTGAGCAGGGGAGGGGCAGAGAGAGAGAGGGAGAATCCAAAGCAGGCTCCAGGCTGTGAGCTGACAGCACAGAGCCCGACGCGGGGCTCGAGCTCACGAACCGCAAGATCATGACCTGAGCCGAAGTCAGACGTTTAACTGGGCACTTTTCTGGGGCAGAAACACCCTCAGGCCCTCCTCTCTGAAACGCACGGGGCAGCAAAGTCCCTTCTCCGGAGCCAACAGTCAACGATGCTTTGGGATAAGGCAGTGGGTGCTGATAAATGGTTCACAGCGAGCTCTCTAAAGAGACGGTAGCTTCATTATAAATCTTATTTCTATACAGGGTGCATAGTAGTGCATGGCTCAAGACGGTAATACAGCAGGGAACACTCTAATGTAAGTCGCAGAAAGTCAGCTGATGGTCACACGCGCTTTAGTTAACTCGCGAATCCGTGGACGCTCCGGTTGCCCTGATGGCAAGTGCAGGCCCGAGCGAATGCTGATGGATGTTTCACCGACAACCGGGAAGACAGAGGTGCCCCTCTGAATGTCCCTCCTTCCCTCCGTGATGTGAGACCTTCTCACGGAGCAGCGTGGGGTGTGTGGACACTCCTGCTTCCTTCGTTTTTCATGCCAGCCCCAATGCAGTGACTACAGACAAGACACCCTCGTGAGTGCCATGTGCATTCGGAAGATTGTCCCCATCCCTTCCTGAAGTCTAGACCAGGGGTTAGCACACTGTGCCTAACAGCACAGGTCCCGTTTTGGTCCAGGCTGCAATCCAAGGATGGTTTTCGGGTGTTTAAGTTGGTTTCTTAAAGAAAACAATCTAAACATCGGGGCGCCTGCATGGCTCAGCCATTAAGCATCGACTCTGGAGCTCAGCTCAGGTTCGAGAGATCGAGCCCCACATCGGGCTCTGTGCTGACAGGGGGGAGCCTGCCTGGGATTCGCTCTCTCCCTTGCTCTCTGCCCCTCCCCCGCTGGCATGTGCATGCAGGTGCACATTCTCTCTGTGTCAAATAAACTTTAAGAAAAATCAAAAGGAGAGTAAAAAGTATATGAAATTCAGAGTTCAGTGTCCCCGAACGAGATTTTGTTGGAACACAAGTCCGTTCATTTACGAATTGTTATCCTGCTAGGAGAGCAAACCCGAGTCACTGTGACAGAGACCAGATGGCCCACAAGGCCACAAGGTAGCTGCTGTCTCGCTGCTTATGGAAGATGTTTGCTGAGCCCTGATCTGGGCAGTCAACGAAACAAGAGAGTGTTCCCTGAATTACAGCATTCGCCCATTTCCATGGTGAAGGCAACACGGCCATTTCCCAGGGCCCAGCACGAGGTCTGAACGCAGGGTTGGGGGGACATCCTACCAGCCCCTCGTGTAGTGTTTCTACCCCGCAGAAGCCATTGCTGGAAATAACCCCAAGGGCATAGACAGCAGTGAAATAAGTAGGAAGTGGTCAGTGCTGAGCGTCTATTGCTTTGATTTCTGCTGTCGTTCATTTAACTGTAACTTAATATAATTGTAATAATGAGCATGTTACTAACATTCCTGCGAAATGAAGAGTTGGAGATAGATTCAGGGCATGCCTGGGTGGGGGCCCATAGGTGGGGGGATGCCCCTGGGTGGTAGGGTGCTCCTGTTCCTGAGTTTGAGCCCCGCCTGAGGTTCTGCACTGACAGCAAGGAACCTGCTTCGGATTCTGTCTGTCCTGGCCTCTCTGCCCCTCCGCCGCTCACTGTCTGTCTCTCAAAAATAAATAAACATTAAAAAATGCTTTAATAACAAAGTGAGGAAATTAAAAAAGAGTGGCTTTCCTCAGAAGTTGTGACTGCTGAGAGCATCTTACCAGGTGAGGGAAGGGTCTTGCTTTCCTGGACCAGCCTGGGAAGGGGAGGTGGGGGGAGACTAAAGTTGTCCCTGCTCCCGAGAAAGCACTGTCCCCACCCAGTACCTTGCCAGCTATGAACGTTCCCCACACAGCTTCCATGTTCTGAGACACAGCAACCATAGGTGACCAAATGAGGCCAGGGGAGACTCCCAGAGCTGGCTGGGCAGGACCGTATACACTTGACCCTCTGGGGAAATCTGCCCACTGACCTGGGTGGGTAAAAGGGCCCTGGAGTCCTCCTCCAGTGACTATCCCCAGTCAGCTTGTTCAGACTCCGGATGGCATTCCCTTCTCTTGCTTTCTTCCCCTGTGGCACTAAAGAGCGGTGCTGTGGTCCCAGCACACCTGAGGGGTCAACAGAGCCACCTGTGACATCAGCCATCCCTCCCTGGGCTGCCTGTCCAGGTCTCAGCCGACCGCCCGTCTTTCCAACCAGAGGATGAACCTCGAAACTTCAAAGACGTATGTCCTTCTTAGGGACTGGGTCATTATCTAAAACACCATGTAAATAATTGCTTTGTAACATTTGAGTAGCGTTCTGCCCTGGCACACCTCTTGTGCTCATTACCAACGAGTGACTGCTTCTGAGTTAAAGGCAGATCCTAGAATAGCTCCCTCGAAAGTATTTTGTTCGAGATGTCCTGGAATGGAGACAATAGGGCCATACTGTATTTTTTTGGTAATATCACATCTATGATTTCAAAAGCCAGTGACACAACTGTGCAGACTGTGTGGCATAATTTTGGTATTCTAGCCTCTTCTGCTTTCGAAGTTAAAAAAAAAAAAAAAAAAAAAAAAAAAGAGCTCAGGGGACTTGATGAAATTCCAGAGTTTACGTGTCTTGAGATCAGCCAAGCCTAAAAGTAAATTCAGCTGCTAGACTTCACTGAATATGTTTTCCACCATTATCATCCTTGCGTTTTTGAAACTTATTTATGTTTATTTGTTTATTTATTTTTTAATTTTTTAATCTTTATTTATTTTTGAGAGAGAGAAAGTGGGAGAACAACAGAGAGAGAAGGAGACACAGGATCCGAGGCAGGTTCCAGGCTCCCAGACGTCAGCGGCAGAGCCCGACGTGGGGCTGGAACTCACGATCAGTGAGGTCATGATCTGAGCCGAAGTCGGAGGCTCAACTGACTGAGCCACCCAGGCGCCCCTCATCCTTGCATTTTTAAATGGTTTTCCTGTAACTTTGTCAAACATGGGGAGGAAATGGGTTGTTATACCGATGTAGAGCAGTGCACCACTTGGCTTAAAACGTTTATTTTTCTTGGGGTGACTGGGTGGCTCAGTCTGTTAAGGGGCAGACTTACGCTCAGGTCACGATCTGGTGGTTTGTGAGTTCGAGCCCTGTGTCGGGCTCTGTGCTGACAGCTCGGAGTCTGGAGCCTGCTTCAGATTCTCTGTCTCCCCCTCTCTCTCTCTGCTCCTCCCCTGCTCGCTCTCTGTCTCTCTCTCTCTCAAAAATAAACATTAAAAAAAAATAAAATGTTTGTTTTTCTTAGTGACAGGTTAGAAATAAGCTGACGAAAACATTTGAACTTTTAAGAGCCGTTAAGGGGTTGCAAGTCACTTTGCAGACACCGAAGAAGCCGATCAGGCTGCCAGGGGCGGATGGGGGCGATTCTGGAGCCCGGCAAGGGGTGCTCCGTGCACATGCTCGTTGAAGGACCTCCCGGCGCCAGGCGGGACTTGCGCCATTTTGCTTTGTCACTTGTGTTTTGATTCGAAAGCAGCACGCGGCAAGGAACAGAGGCTGTCAGAGCTGCAAAGAAGCGGCTCTTCCCTGGGCCTCGCCAGGGGCAGCCAAGTGCAAGCCCAGGTTCTGGGTTGGGCATTGTGCACAGACTGGACCCCATGCGCGTGTGTAGCACGCAGACTGGGCTCCTCCTACCCCCGCCCCACGCGCATGCGCAGCACCGTCTTGGCAGGTTCGGGCTTCAAGAGGGACCTTGCTGCCCCCTGAGCCCGCTTAGAGGACACGCGGTGCGGCTCTGGCTGTCCTGGGGCCGGATGACACACAGGTGGGAGGGTAGCCTCAAAAGCAAGCTGCTGGCGCTTCTCTGGGAACAATGCTTGTTTTCTGAGGGCATCCGCCTGCCAGGGGCCCTCATCACTTTATGTTGTCCGCCCCTCCCCGGGGAGTAGTGTTCCCGGTCCATTTGCGTCCCAGGACCCAGGTGGCTCCCTCCTCTGCCACGTGTGGCCCTGAGCGCAGACTCACCCGAGGCACCCTGGTTGCGGACACTAAAGCGGCCGGGGAGGGTCGGTTGCCAGCCCTGAGCTGATGTGTTTATTCAGCAGGGAACCATCCCTGAGCTCTTAACCCAGCGCACCGGGAGGGAAGCATGAGGAACCCTCTGAGGCCACCCCCCCACTAGCAGCCTGCTCCTCCTCATCACCACCACACGTCGGCCCCCCCAGCCACCCACCCAGGCTGGCCTTGAACCCGGATTCCTGCAAGAACTACTCGTCTGGTCCTCTGCAATGGCTCCCAAGACCTCTGGCTTGCCTGTGTGTCGTGTGCTGCAGTGTTCCATGACCGACCCCACCCCCGGATCCTCTTAAGTCACTCATGAGCAGGACCGGCTGCCTTGTGTTGAGATCTTGCCCCCACACATTCCTCTTCTGTCCAGGACGGTAATTCCCAGCAGGTCGTGGCAAGAGGCCGGGTGCTGGTCTGTTTGACTCTCCGTGAGGGCCAGCTTGCTCCTGGAAGACAGAGGTGGGGCCTGCGGGGCAGCGAGGTTCCTGTCGAGGGAGGTAGCCCAGTTTTCATTCAGTTTTTGCTCCTGGTAGTTAGGAAATGAATGCATTTTTTTTTCCTCCGAATTGAAATGTTCTGAGTGGGGTAAGTAAGTAGAATGCAGACTGTGAGCCCAGGTAGGGCCAGGTAGGGAATCATGAACCCAGGTGAGGCTGGGCGGGGTGGGGGTGGGGGGATGGTGGGGCCTGGTGCAGGGCTGAGCAGGAAGAACTCAGAGCAGGGGGCAGGGGTGGAGGCTAGCTGGGTGGGAAGGCCGGCCTGCCCCTTCACTTTTCCTGGCTGTTGAGGCCAGAGAGTTAGGGCGACCTGTGTTTGGCCACATCCACACCTGACCTACTTTCCTGCTCTTGTGCTCTCTCTCTTAAAGAGGGACCCAGACTGCAGGGCCGCTGGGGGGCGGGTAGTTTGGTGCATAAATCCTGGGAGGGCCCCTACCCGCCACAAACAACCGGCTAAAGGAGCTGGGCGGCTGGCCCGCACAGGCCTCCTGTCCCATGAAGTGATCCGTGGACGGATCAGTGACACGCAGCATGGCCGTGGCCAGCCGCCCTGGCGTTTGCCCCGGCTCCTCCAGTCAGTGTTCTTTGTCTTGCACTCCCATATCGTGTGCTTGGGAAGTGTGTCTGGCTCGGCCGCTCCGCTCGGGCCCTGGGTGGACGGTGGCGGGCCCGGAGCACCAGCTCGAGCAGAGCCGCGGAAGCACCCGGCTCAGATTTCGCCAGTCCAGGGATCCGCTGTGGGGCCCAGGCCCTATTTTGAGAAACGGCTCCTGAAGAGGTTATCAAGTGTCATATTTTCAAAGGAGAATTCAAGGCACCCCGCGCCCGGCTCTCAGGCCGGCAAATGTCCATATCGACGCGGACTCACGCCTGGCCCCTATTTCTGCGAGTGTTTTCACGCCTTCATTCCTCTGTGCTATTTTTGCTGGAGGTGTCTTTGGTAATAGCGTGACGTCAACCGAAAGAAAGTGCCATTCCCATTTATTTTAGGCAGTAAAAGTTCCATTTATCCACAGGCAGAGATATAATTGCAAGGTGATTACGTTTGAGATGGTAAATACATAGTTTGGCCGTTTTTACATCAAATCTGCATGAGTTTGCTCTCAGGAACTTCCTGATTGTGATGGAGTCGTGACAACACAGACCCTGAAATCAGACCTTCCCTAGGAGACAGCAGGCGACGGGGCATCACCTGGACGGGGCCTTTCTCTGAACCAGGATTTTGTGAGTCTGTGGCCTCGGGGTTCATTTCCCTGAGAAATGCTCAGGGCTCCATTCTTTTCCCATCAGTTACTGGCTCTGTTGAAAGCTGGCTAGTCAGATTTCACTGCTTTTCAGTTATTTACAAAAGTAAATAGAAATAGAACGGGCTTATCAGCCAGCGGCAAGGTGCATTTCAGACTTCGTGGCATCCTTTCTGAGCTCTTGTTCTGCAGTTTTTATCTTGGAATTCCCATTCGGTTTCGTTCTCTTTTTTTCACACTTTGCTAGAAGGAACTTAATACGGTCTTATTCCCTTTTTTTTTTTTTCTTTTCCTGCCACTGAAGGAAAACAACAACAACAACAACAAAACCTAGTGTGTGTGTTGCTGAAAACAAATCAGCAACCTTTGCAGTTTGCTTATGTCCCGGGTTTGGCATCTCGTCTGTGACGGGAGGCTGATGGGCATTTCTTGCTTCTAGCCAGATCCGTTAGTAAATCAGGAAGAAAACTACAGGTTTTGTCATAGGCCTTTGGAGCTAAAATCAATACGAATAGGCCAGCGTGTCTTCTTGGATGGTGATGTAAACCCAAGGATTGTCTGTCGCTGCAGATAATTTAGATGTGTGTTACACTCCCCCAGAAGATGCTTCAACCAGAAAGAATGTCACTTGAATTAGTGTTGGCAAACTTTCATTCTGGCATATTCAGGGACATGGTGTCTTTTCTGATATCTCCTGTGTGGTAGAGGGATTCACTATGTCCATAGTGATGTGTTGTGAAATTTATTCCTGGTTATTTCCATAATGTCCTATGATTTCTTTTTTTTTTCATTAAATTTTTTTTAATTTATTTTGGAGAGAGAGAGAGAGAGTGGGGGAGGGGAGATACAGAAAGATAGAGAATCTGAAACACGTTCTCAGCACAGAGCCTGACACGGGGCTCAAGCCCACAACCCTGGGATCATGACCTGAGCCCACATCAAGAGACAGATGTTCAAAGGACTGAGCCACCTAGGTGCCCCTGATTTTCTATTATTTAACATCTTACTTGGTAAAGTCACAGGTTCCCTGGTAGTTTCATGGGGTGATTACTAATGGCCACACAGCCCAGGAAGAAATTCATCAGCGTTTTGGAGAAAGTCCTAGAACTCCCTGAGTGTTCTTTCCTTGGGGAATACGAGTATGCCGTGCTGCCAGATGTCAGTTTAGGGGGGCACTGGGGGCGCTCATCTTCTGTGTGGTTCGGCTTTCCCGGCCCCCAGTGTGGCTGCTTCCTAGTTCTCTTCCAGAACCACAGCCCAGGTGGGTCCTGGGGATTCCAAAGTCTGCCCTCCCCTCACGGTCTCCCAGAGAAGGAGAAGAGGGGAGACAACAGATCTTGTGTGATGGTTCTTTTCTTTTCTACCGGTCTCTCTTCTCTTTCGTGGGCCATTTCCACGTTTGATCGAGGGAATGTGGCGCGACGGAGAAGGGCAGCCCGTTTATGGAATGACGGTCCTGTCTGTGCCAGTGCTGTGCAAGCTGGGAATGTGTCGGGCAGGCCCCATAGCCTTTGGTCCTTGTCATCCACCGGAGTGGTCCCATTGCTCAGATGTTAGCAAGTTCACTTCCGTATCCGGCTGGAGCTGCCCCCTTCCCACCGGCCTCCACACTCGGGCCTCATCACCACCATGCAGACAGTTACACTTGCCCTTCGTGGGCACTTTCTGTCCTTCCCTCGCTGCTGGTCAGCGTGCCCTCCAGTGCAGCGGACACTCCCTATGCTGCGTCCTCTTGTGTGGTTCCTGCCCCACGTGTCCCTCCACCTCAGCCCAGCCCCCCGCCTGGGCCCCGGCCACCAGCAGGCATCCCTGCCAAGACCCCTTTGAAGGTCCCTTGGTTCTGCCGAGGTCTGCAGCGTCCATCTGCCTTAGGAACTCGATGGCTTTGGGCTTCAACCCGTGGGCCTACAGGGTGCGCATCGCTGACCCTCTCTGTCACCCAGCACACGTGGGCACTTGCAGCCAGTCTCCCCCCAAAACTCGTCGGGCAGGAAATGTACCGGTGTCTGTCCTGAACTGCCCCCAGCGCTCAGCCCCAGGGACCTGTATCATGGTCATGGTGCTCCTGCAGCTCTGGGGTCCTGGCCAGACCTATGTGCGGTTCCCAGGAGCCCCCTGGCTGATCTGGGGGAGGACAGAGAAGCACCAGGTAAGGGAGAGGGCGCCAGGATGGCCGCACCAGCCTGACCTACTGGCCAGAGACCTCTGGTCTTCTCTTTAATACGTTGGTTGGAGGATGGGCAGCCAGTGGGGTTTCCTCCAGGCAAGGACTTGTGGGGGCACTTCTGGCATCTAGAGCACAGGATTCTCGGCTTTGTGGCTTCATGGAGGCGTGAGAACAGGACAGTCCCGTTCTACGCTGACAGTAGGTGCTAGCTGAAGCCTCAGATGCTAGGCATGGTCTGTGGATCTGAGAAGGGTGAGCTCACTTGATCTTTCCATGATGCTGTGGAGAAGGCGTGGGTATTGTCCCCATTGCACAGATGAGGAAAATGGAGGCTACTGGTGGTCGGCTACATTGTGTGAGGTTTTCACTGCTTGGCAGTGGTGCTGGGAGGTGATGAAGGGCTGAGAGCTGGCAAGGGAGCTACAGGTGGAGATGAGATGGAGGGGAGAGAGTCCCTCCTGCGTGTCACCGCAGCCTGGGTGATGTGGGAGGCGCGGTGGAAACAGCATTGGGATAAAGCATCTCAGGCAGGGAAGTTTGGGATTAACCAAGTGGGCTGTGGGGACCACCGAGGTGTTTGCGTCAGGGGCGTGGTTGAACGGAGCTGTCCTTCAGGAAGATTGATCCCAGCCTATGGAAATGGGACTCACAAGGGGCAGTGGCAGGGGACGGAGGAGATTCTGTAAGAGTCCAACAGAGTGGAGACCAGGAGGAGGAGATGGGGTGGAGCCTGGCAGAGTTGGAACCAACTTGGCACAGACACTGGAGGAGGGGAAGGAAAGGGAGGGGGAGGAGGAGAAGAGAGGGAAGAAGAGAAGAAAAGGTAAGGGGAAGAGGGAGAGGGGGAGGAAGATGGGGAAGAGGGGGAAGAAGAGAAGAGAAGGTAGGGGGAGGAGGGGGAGGGGAGGAGGAAGGAGAGGAGGGAGAAGAAAGGGGGAGAGGGGCAAAGAGTAGAGGGAGAAGAAGAGGGTGGGGAGGAGGGAGAGGGGGAGGAAGATGGGGAAGAGGGGGAAGAAGAGAAGAAAAGGTAGGGGGAGGAGGGAGAGGAGGAGGAAGATGGGGAGGAGGGAGAGGGGGAGGAAGATAGGGAAGAGGGGGAAGAAGAGAAGAAAAGGTAGGGGGAGGAGGGAGAGGGGGAGGAAGATGGGGAAGAGGGGGAAGAAGAGAAGAGAAGGTAAGGGGAGGAGGGAGAGAGGGAGGAGGAAGGGGAGGAGGGAGAAGAAGGGGGGAGAGGGGCTAAGAGTAGAGGGAGAAGAAGAGGGTGGGGAGGAGGGGGAAGAAGAGAAGAAAGTGTACAGGGAGGAGGATGGTGGAGAGGAGGGGTAGGACAGGAGGAAGAGAAGGAAGGCAAGTGGAGGAGGAAAGCAGGGGGAGGAGGAGGAGTTGAAGGCCAGCAAACAGTGGAGGCCCTGACTGAAAGGAGAGGCAGCGAGCCCATCCGTGGACTTGAAACTGCCTATGAGCCGGGACTTCTACCGTCTCTGGAGCTGTGGGAGGGAGGTGGGGCCAGGTGTGGGTGTGGCCTCTGTGCCCTGAGGCTGGTGTCTGGGGGCAGCTGGGCACTCCTCGATTCTTCCAGGAGACTGTGCTGGACTGGCCCTGCCACCCCCAGCCCAAGAGGGAGGTTGACCAGAACTCTGGGGACCACCTGCCTGGGAAGCAGGTAGCTTGGGTGACCTTGCAGCTCACAGGGAGCAGACTGGGGGGGCCAAGGGGGAAGGGTGTTGTCCTGGCCACCGGATCCCCTCCTGCTCAAACCCTCTGTGCCTTCACCGGGACCCCGGGCCCTTGGGCGGGCTGGGAACTGGGGCACGCAGGGCCCGTGGGCGTGTCTGCCTGTACACATTATCTGTTTGGCAGTGTCGTTTGTAATCCTGGGACAGTGGCATTTGGTGGAAACCGAATACGGGTTTCAAGCTTGAGAAACCACACTACTGCAAGACTGCCTGGCTGCAAGGAAACAATGAGCCTCTTGTTGCATAGTTTTCTTGGGAGGGAGGCAAAGAAAAATAAAAACTCTTCAGGAAAAGAAGGTGCTAGGTCGTGCCTTTGCATGGCAAAAATCGCTTTCCACCGGTGCAGCAGATGCTTGGTTGTGTGGGCGGGCGGGTGGCAAAGCGAAAGGCCGGACTCGGTTCTGGAAGAATAATCAGACCTTCTCCCCAAGGGAGCCCCTGCGTGGACCTCACGGGCCTCCTTGGAGAAGGCAGCAGGGGCGCTTTGTGAGGAAGAGGCAGTTTTGGAGGAAGCTCAGCTCCTCTCCCCAATAGCTCCTCTTTAAAAATTTCTTAAATGTTTATTTATTTTTGATAGAGCGTGAGCAGGGGAGGGGCAGAGAGAGAGGGAGACGCAGAATCCGAAGCAGGCTCCAGGCTCCGAGCCATCAGCACAGAGCCCGACACGGGGCTTGAACTCGCAGACCGTGAGATCATGACCTGAGCCGAAGTCGGATGCTCAACCGACTGAGCCACCCAGGCGCCCCCAGCTCCTCCTTTTAATATTTTATTTTCCAAGGTCTGAAGGTCTGTGACTTTGAACAGGCGTCTTGTGAGTCTTGGCTGGACGTGCACACAGCGGGGAGCTTGGGAACAAAGCCGTGCATCGGCGGCACCTTTATTAATAAGTCACTAGGCTGGGTCGGGTCCAAGGCCTCTGCCTGTTCTCACGGCACAGCTTCGCCTCCACACCGGCCCAGGGAAGCCTCCTTCATCTCCTGGGACCTACGCTGGCCCAGCCTAGAGCCCCCTCCTCTCTCCTTGTAGGGGACAAAACCGGCTGCTCTGGTCGGGGACAGGGGACAGCCTGGGATGTGCGCACACATTGCCAGGTGGTTTGTGAATCAGTAAGTTTTCTCCTCTGATCTATTTCATTCCATTTGATAAGAACATTGCAACCTCAGAAAACAAACACTGCTTGTTACTAGTAACCTTCGCAGTAACATGCTGTTAACTCTTGGTTTGTATCATTGGACGATGAAGTTAACTCTTGGTTTGTATCGGTTGCTTCTTGGTTTGTATCCGATCCTTGGAGCAGGAGCGGCTCCATCAGGGAGCGCTTGCCGCTGGTTAAGTGATCCACACCTACGAAGCTTTCTTAACTGCATGGAGGTTGGGGAATGCTGGGGGACCCAGCTCTCGTGTGTTCCTCTTTGAATAGTTACTTGATGTGTGCAGAGATAACAGGGTTCCCACACAGGCAGGACCCAGTCTAGAGTTTGGCGAGTGTTACGGATATCTTCTGTCTTTATGTTTTTGAGAAACCTATCAAGAAAGCTAATCTTTTTACTCTCGATTGCTGAGAGCTTCCCCCAAACCTGGGTCAAAAGTGCTGAGTAGGATTTCGTGGTCGGTATTGACAGCGTCCGCTGCAGAAATGAGCCTTTTTGGAGCAGCCTGAGGAGTTAGCTTCTAGTCTACCCTCTTGGAGGCAGAAGGCTGGTTTTCTGTGGGTTTTTGGTCCCACACGGTAAACCGGCTGATAACCGTAAAAATATTTGTAACAGCTACCCAACATTGAGCGCTGGCTCCATGGAAGCATTTAATCCCACGTTAACCGCGTCAAATGAACATTGAAAGTGCTCTGTGATCGACTCGTGGGGAAACTGAGGCTTGCATGTTACTGTGACCTGCCCAAGTAGTCATTTGCTGGAGCTCACACAGCTTGGAGGTATCTTTGCTAGATCTGAACTTGCATCTGTCTTTTATTTATTTTTTATTATTTTTTTAATGTTTATTTATTTTTGAGGGAGACAGAGTGTGAGCAGGGGAGGGGCAGAGAGGGAGACACAGAATCAGAAGCAGGTTCCAGGCTCTGAGCTGTCAGCACAGAGCCCTACGCAGGGCTTGAACCCACAAACGTTGAGATTGTGACCTAAACCGAAGTCAGATGCTCAACCAACTGAGCCCCCCAGGCGCCCCTGGACTTGTGTCTTTCTGACTGCAGAACATTTCCCTGGGGCTGGTGGATGCTTTGTGGCTACAAAACTGTTCGGGGCAGACTTGCCCTGAACTGCAGCATTTTTCTGGGGAAAGCCATTTCCCCCTGTTTTACTGGACCAGTGTTGTGTTACGGTCTTTCTCTTGCCCTTCTCCTTCAAGCTGCAGCTTGGAGACGGCCTCTTAATTTGAGAGCTTCGTAAATATATATATTTAGCCTGTGTTACTTCTCTGCACCTTCTGTTCAGTGTTCCTCTTGGGTTAAGGTTTGTTTTCAAAGGCAGAGACGGCAGGGTAAGTGTCTGGGGGACCTTCCTCATTTGATTAGAAGGAACTGTTGTCTTCGAGGCAACATTGCCCTGATCCTGGGAGGTGCCCGACTCTGAGGAGAGTATCGCGGAGGTTCAGACCCAGGGTGTCTGATCGCCCATGGTGGTTCGTGAAGCTCGTGTGTGCGTGAAGGTGGCATCCTGCCCGGAGAGAGGACCTCTAGGCCACATCGGATCCTTAGAGGAGTCCCTGGGCCTCCAGGCATCGAGAGCCCTGGGGGCTGACCCGGGGGCTGTCGCAGCCCTGGACATGAGCCCTGGACTGGTCTTCCCTTTCCCCTCGACGCCACCTTTTCTCTGTTCCCTGGGTGTTGAACACAGTGCCTGTGATTCGTGGCATCTAGGAAGAATCTAGAGCCCCGATCTACTTAGAAGCGAGGCTTGTCCAGACCCCACATCACAGCAGAGGGCGTGTGCCCAGGACTGTGCCTGAAACTTCACCAAAGGGTGCTTCCTGACCTCCCCTCTCTCATCGATGGCCGATTGCCGCTGCCCCCGCAGGCCGCCCGAGACCCCTGCGGGTTTTCTTTCAGGAGGTGATGGAGGGGCAGTGGCGCTGATGTCAGGCCCCGAGGAGCGTCATGCACTCAGAAAGAGCTGCGCTGGCCTTCCAGTCTTTCCAGTCACCCCAAGTGTAAGTTGGGGAGAATAAACCTGTCCCGGGAGGCTGCCGTGAGTTGTGAACATACACAAAATGCCTGGCACGGGCTGGCTCGTAAGTGCTCAGAAACTGAGAGCCGAAAACCAGGTGAACGTTGTCCTTAGAGCCGCGAGAGCTGGTCACTGGCCATCGGGTGGCTGGGGGCTCCCTAACCAGCTCGGGGTGCCTTCAGCATGGCCTGCCGTCCTCTGGGTGTCTGGACATTCACCTTGTCTTAGTTTTTGACAAACTCGGCCAGTGACACGGCAGCTGAATCCCAGCGGAGAGAACTCGCTCGCTCATACAGCGGGTGGTTGCTGAGTGTTTGCTGGTGGTCAGTGGGAAAGTCTTGACCCCGTTGCCTTAGAGAGTGAGTCCAGGGTCACGGCTGGTCTTAAAACAGCCCAGCAAAGACCTGCAAGTGCAGGTTTGGAGAAGCACCAGAGAAGAAACCAGCCAAGACCCTGCTAGAGAACAACGGGGCCTCGTTAGGAATTGGGGGGGTGGCCTTTCTAGGAATGGACCGAGGAGAGGGAACAGCATTCCCAGCAGAGGGAACAGCACGAACAAGTCCTCAACAAGGGAGAGCTTGCTTATTCCCGGTTTGGAGGAGGGGTTGCAGCTGGGACATGGTGGGCAGCAGGGCTGAGGCTGGCAAGAAGTGGAAGGGGGAAGGCTCGGGGGCCTTTGAGGCCGTGCCCAGGTGCTGTACTTTATCACACGTACAAAGCAAAGTGCTGAAGGGACTTGATGGAGAACGATGGCGTGAACGCAGAATCTCAACAGGAAGCAAGGGTGAGGGGCAGGATGGAGCCTGTGGAAATCAGGCAGAGATGAAGGCATTTTTTCTGACAGGGGCCTCCTGCTTCCAATTGGGCTTCCATCTAAGTCACTCCAGAACCTTCTAGAATACCCCTTTCCCTCCCCGTCCCTTGCTCCTGGCCTGGGTGGAGAGGGAAGATGTAACCCCCACTCTGTCCACTGTTGGCTCATTATTGGGATGGTTGTGAAGACGACTTTGCAACCCCGCTTGCCTCCACGGGATTTCCCCCCCACCCTCCTCATTTCTAACAACCAAGTTAGTTTAATCCTAATTTTGGCTCTTGGGGTCAGATGTCTTGGTTCCACTTTCTCCTGGACTTCTATTTTCCTGGAAGGACAAATGGAAGGATGTTATTGGCGCCCGCAGGAGGCCCTTCATTCACCTGGCCTCCAGGTACCAAGCACTTGATATGTCTAAACTTCCATTGCATTTCTTTAGAAAATTGTACCTGTGTCTTGTGAAAGGGAAACTCTAGACCCTAGATAAGACACGTTCACAGAAGAAACCCGGTTGCTCTGAAATCCAAATCTCAAGGTGTGGTTTCCGAGTGGGCAGGGTGGATGGGAGTCGCAGGGGAAGGGACCGACGCTGGAGGGGCAGAGCCAGGGGCATGACGTGGCCAACCGGCCACACAGGCGCTGGATGTTAGCGCCTGTCTGAGCAGGACAGGAGAGCGGGGAGAGAGAGCCCTGCTTCTCTCCGTAAGATGGGTGCGAGAGGGGGTCTGCCTCCTCGGTCTGGTCAGAGCTGAGCATCCACCACTCGCGTGGGTGCATCCTGAAAGGCTCTGGAGTGTTCTTAGAGTCTTGGCTGTTGCTCTGACCGTGCCCCAAGGAGCACACAGCTGTCTTCTTTTTGAAGGTATAAGTCTCTTCTGGAAGACAGACATGGCCCTCCCAGTCTGAGGCCCGACGGGCCTCCAGGACATGATTCAGGAGGCAGAGAAGAGGTCCTGGCCGGGCAGGCACTGCCCACCTCTTCCTTAGAAGGTGCCAGGCCCAGAAGTGCCTTCTCTTGAGGCACACAGTCGGCTTGGGAGACTGAATGTGACCGTGCACGGCTGGCCATCAGTGGGGTGATGGCTCTCCTGCCCGGCTCCCTCCTGTTCTGCCCGTCCAGCTGGAGATGCTCTAAAATAGCTTTGGATGTGCAGCGGCAAATACCTGATGAGCCCCTGACTCCAGTCTGACTGCCCGTCTCAGAATTGATAGCATTTTGTTGTCACAGTGCTATTGACGTATTCCCTACGCTGTCCTTTCCATCCCTGTGACTTACTTCCTTTGTAACTGGAGGTCTGTTCCACTTAATGCCCTCCACCTGTTTTGCCCATCCCCCCATCCTCCTCCCCTCTGGCAAACCACCAGTCTGTTCTCTGTATGTGATCAGTCTGTGTCTGTTTTTCTTTGTTCATTTCTTTTGCTTTTTAAGATTGCACATATAGATGAAATCATATGAAATCTGTCTTTGACCTGTTGCCCTTAGCCTCATACCTTCTAAATCCATCCATGTTGTTGCAGATGGCAAAATCTTACTCTTTTTTATGGCTGAGTAATATTCCATAGTGTGTGTGTGTGTGTGTGTGTGTGTGTGTGTGTGTGTGTGTATAACCTCTTCTTTATCCATGTATCTGTCGGCTTCCATAACTCAGCTATTATAAACAATGCTGCAATAAACAGAGGGGTACATATGTCTTTTTGAATTAGTGTTTTCCTTTTCTTTGGGTAAATACTCAGCAGTGGAGTATTATTAGTATTAGTGGAGTATTATTAGACTGCATGGTAGTTCTATTTTTAATCTTGGGAGGACCCTCCACACTGTTTCCCAGAGCGGCTGCACCAGTCTGCATTCCCACCAACAGTGCATGAGGGTTCTTTTTTCTCCACATCCTCGCCAACACCTGTTGTTTCTTGTGTTGTGGATTTTAGCCATTCTGACAGGTGTGAGGTGATAGCTCATTGTGGTTTTGACTGGTATTTCCCTGCTGTTGAGTGATGTTGAACATCTTTTCATGTGTCTGTTGGCCCTCTGTGTGTGTCTTCTTTGGAAAAGACTGTGTTCGGGTCCTCTGCCTAATTTTTAATGGGATTGTTTGTTTTATTGGCAATGGGTTGCATAAATTCTGTATGTATTTTGGATACGAACTGCTTTTTGGGTATATCATTTGCAGATATCTCCTCCAATTCTGCAGATTGCCTCTTGTTTTGTTGGTGGCCTCCTTTGCTGTACAAAAGCTTTTTATTTTGATGTGGTCCCAATAGTTTATTTTTGCTTTTCTTTGCGTTGCCTGAGGAGACCTATCCAGAAAAATATTCCTAAGGCTGATGTCCAAGAAGATTGCTGCTTGTGTTTTCTTTTAGCAATTTTATGGTTTCAGGTCTCGCATTTAGATCTTTGATCCATTTTGAGTTCCTTTTTGTATAAGGTGTAGGAAAGTGGTCCTGTGACTCCCCCAAACAATGATTATGACCTCTTTTACTAAATTACATGAATTGCAGCTTTCTTATATACCTATAAACATGAAGCTAGGTAAGTAGGCTCCTTTTACAACTATAAAATGAAACGGATTTCACAAATTACATAAAACAAAGCACAAAAGTCACAAAAAGGTGTTATTTGTTACAGAAGGTGGTAGTCGCTAGTGTTTATCATGAACTTGAGTCCTAGGCACTCTCTGTGCTCATAAGCATTGTTACACTGGATCATCCTAACAGTCTTATGAGGTCGTTCCTGTTTCCCAATTAGGGAAACTGAGGCACAGGGCTCCGTCAGTTGCTGGGATCACACAGGTAGCGAGCAGCAGAGCCAGGCTTCCATCCGAGGCTGCCGGCCACATGGCCATGTGACCCTCGCTCTGAATCACAACCCTCCACTCCCTTTCTGTGGTGGTGAAACTCGACTGAGGCCACCAGCATTCAATTTGCATGTGAGGAGTGGTATCTTTGTAGCTCACTTTCTTACTGTGCACATTAGTCTCTTGACTTTGAGATGATGACCGTCATTTACATCCACGCCATCTGGAATGCATTTTCTGCTTTTTAACGCACATAACAAGATCCCATTAATTTGATGGATCTGTTTGATAATGAAGGCAAACACGATACTGAAAAGTAGTTAAGTGAAATATTCCCCGTTGCCTGTTTAACACCATGCATGGCTAATTTAGCATTTATTTATTTTTGAGAGACAGAGAGAGACAGCACCAACAGGGGAGGGGGAGAGAGAGAGGGAGACACAGAATCCGAAGCAGGCTCCAGGCTCCGCGCTGTCAGCACAGAGCCCGATGTGGGGCTCGAACCCACGAACTGTGAGATCATGACCTTAGCTGAAGTCGGACGCTCAACCAGCTGAGCCACCCAGATACCCCTGTGCATGGCTAATTTAAAAGGGCAGGACCTTCTTGTCACGTTCTCAGGCAACAGAGAACAAGTGTCACCAGTTCTGAAGCAGTGCAGGGCCTTGGGTGTGAACTGTCTGGGGTCCCTTGACGTCCCTTCATGGCACAGGGTATATCACTCCATCTCTGTTGCGGAGCGGTCCCAACCCCACCCAACACTGGTACGGAACAGTGTGGCTGTGAGCAAGTGCAAATGACCCCATGTGGCCTGTCCCTGATTTAAATAAAAATATTGAAATGATTGCACATGTTAAAAAAAAATCTTTTACCTTTTAGGCTGCCAACTAATCCATTTGTACATCTTTAGGGATTGGTAAACTCTGGTTTAAAGAAAAATGTGTTCCGGGCACCTGGGTGGCTCAGTCGGTTAAACATCCTACTCTTGGTGTTGGCTCAGGTCACGGTCTCATGGTTCGTGAGTTCCAGCCCTGCGTCGGGCTCTGCACTGACAGTGGGGAGCCTGCTTGGGATTCTCTGTCTCTGCCCCTGTCCCACTCGTGCTCCCTCCCTCTCTCTCAAAATAAACAACTTTAGAAAAAGATATATAAAAAGTGTGTTTCAGAGAGGGTTTTTTTCACAGATTTCTATAATTAAAATTATATAATTTTAATATAAATTAAATTAATAAAAATAAATAAAATTTAATATAAATTTAAACTTATAAAAATTTATTTTTATAAATGATATAGAATATTTTTATAAATAATATATAAATATTTATATGTATAGCTTTATATTTGTATAAATATATAAATAAAAATTTATTTTATGTGAAATAAATTTAATATAAACATAAATAAAAAATAAATTTAATATAAATTAAAAATTCTATAATTCTTTTTGAAACCGGTTTTAAAAAAATAAACAGGCCCACTCACATTTTAACTTCACAGAATTTCCACGCCACTGAGGCACATCTTTTTGCTGTAAATGAACTTAGCCCTGTACTAAGTCTGTTTCAGATTGCCCCGTGGGTCAGCTACCCTCTTCGGGCACAGGAGAGACTGTCGAGACAGGGGATCCGTTCTGAGCACCTGCTCCTTCCTTACCAGGTCCTGAGCCAGTCGTATGACACCTGTTACCTTGTTCAGTCCTCAAGGAAACCCAAGCTCACAAAGCCCGTGACTCGTTCAGGCCTCGCAGCCAGAGAGCCTGGCGTGTTTGCGGGTCCCCCCCTGTGCCCACACCTCGTGAGTGTTTAGCGCCTTCCGTGGGCACATCCATGCATGTGCAGCTACCACTTCCCAGCCTGCGGTGTGCACAAGTGGGCAGGTCTGAACCCAGCACCGTCAGAGTCATGAAGTTCGGTGGTTTCTGCTAGAACGCGGGGCAGAGCACTCTGGAGATGCTTAACTGGGTCTGTCTCATCCTAACAGCATACTGACCGGAGTCCCAGCCGAGTGGGTGGGGAGGCTACGGGGAAAGCACAGGTCCCCATCCTGCCCGCTGCCACGCATCCGCTCCGTTTGGAGCCCGCGTCTTCGTCTCTGCCAGCTTGGCCCACCAAGACCTCCGGGCAAAATGGAAATGCAGTGTCGACCCCAAGAATCCACTTGAGGCTGCCAGGTGGGCACGGGCTACAGCTGCCCGAGTGCCTCTCTTCCTGGGCTGGCACCTGCCTGGACACCTCACCTTCTGGAGGGTTCCATCAGGAGGGCTGGCACTCTCGGCCAGGCTGCTGTCTCTCTAGCTTCTGACACCAAACCCGTGATGTCTTTGCCCCGTCAGAGCACACGCTGTTCTAGAACACATTCTCGTTTCCTTTCCTCTAGTCCTGCTCACGTAGAGCTTTCTGCCTGATCCTTTGTTGTTGCTTCTGCAACCGTGCGTCTCTCCTTTGGATCTCAAGGCAGTCAGCTGCCTTGAGTTGCCCTGGCTCGTGAACGTGCCTTCCAGAGCTGTTAGTATGAGCGTGTGCATGTGTGTGTGTGTGCACGCGCATGCTCCCTGAGAGCAGGCACTGTTTGTTCAGTGCAGTTCCTAGGAAATGAACAAGGCCTTCCGTGGTCCAGTCCACGCTTAGGTCCTTGCCCTCCTTCACGGCACCCTTCCTGTAATTTGTATGACATCCCAAGTCCTTCCCTGCACATCCCCAGTCCTTCCCTGCCTCCGTGCCGTCTGAATGACCGTCCTTGCTGAGAACAGCCTCGTGCCCACCCCGTCCTTGCCACCTCTGCCCGACTTTTCATATCACAGCTCACAAGTCACTTCCTGGACTCAGCCTACGTGGAGTGGCACTGCCTGTGTTCGTTCTCTCTGTATTTACCTGTGCTATCGCCTGTTTAATATCAGTCTGCTCTTGGAGACCACGAGCTCGTGGAGGGCCATGTAGAACTGTTACCAGGCTTGCTGGTTCTAGGACCGGAGCAGACTGACCTGTTTGCTTGGGAGATGATGGTCTTAGAGACACATGGCTCCTGCTTGCGGGACAGTTCCATAAGTGTGCAGAATAATGTTCCATGGCATCACTATCAAACTCCTCTGTTATTTCTGATCCCCTTTCTTTATTTTTTAAGTTTATTTTATTTATGTTGAGAGAGAGAGTGCAAAAGCTGGGGAGAGGCAGAGAGAAGGAAAGAGAGAATCCCAGGCGGCTCCATGCCACCAGCCCAGAGCCCGATGCGTGACTCGAACTCATGAACCGTCAGATCATGACCTGAGCTGAAACCAAGAGTCAGACGCTCCACTGGCTGCACCACCCACATGCCCCAGGAATCAGCCAGAGTGTGACAGATGTGGAGTCAGATTCGGGAGGTCTGGGGCGAGGCCGGGACGGATGAGTCACGGCCTGGGACTCTCCCGAAGGCTCCACCCGCCTGCAGACTTCTCCCTCCAGTGGGGAAGAGGCGAGGCTTGTCCAGCCTCTGGCAGGGGGGACCAGGGTGACACTGGCAGTCAGGTGACCCTGAGAACCAAGGAAGCTGGGTTCTAACGTTCAGAATCTTTTACGAGGAGGCAAACTTCCTGCTTTGGAAGAATCCTGGGCAGAGAATGGCACCCCCCTTTGGCCCATGGCGCAAACAGACCCATTTAGCCTGCGGGAGGCCAGTAACGGTGTGCCGGACTCGTCTCTGAAATTCCCTTTAGGCAGATACCGTTCAGCCTGCTTCCCACCTGGGCCCCCGGCCTGGTCACGGGCACAAGTTGCACAGGCGTGCCGGGGTGAGCCGGCATCAGCATGACCACCGGCCTCAGTGTCCACCGGTCTGAGACACTGGGAAAGTGCTTGAGGCCTAGAAGAAACAGCCGGCAGAGGTGCCCTTTGGACTCTGCTCCGGGGAATCGGAGTGGGGAGAGGTGGGGGTTTTCCCCTTTCAGTCCGCAGGCCCTGCCTGGCCGGGGCTCCTCCAGGCTGGCTGCGCGCCTGTGCGGTTAGGGTTTAACTCAGCTGCCTGGACTCCCGCCCTGGAATTTGCACTCGCTGGGCCCCGGCTGTGCCAGACGGGCAGCCCGCGGCGTCCTGCAGGGCCTGACTTTCAGGGAGCAGATCTCCTTGCTCCGGGATGGGCGTGTGCTAAAACCGAGGGGCGTTCCGATCGATGATCTTCGTTGGAAATGCCAGAGGTGTTTTTAGATGTATTATTTCGTTTTATGGTTTCTGCTGGGGCGCACCCAGACTTTCACCTGGAGGGAGGGGAGGGAGGGGGGCTGTTTGTTCAGTGACTCATTCCCTGAGGCTCGTGGGAGCCGCCCCGCCTCCCCGTGGCTGTGGCGGCTTCCTTGTGCCAGCTGGGTCACCTGCCCTCCTAACTGCCCATGTGCTCCCTGGTGCTGAGTAGCCCAGACTGCACGGCACCTGCACGGACCTTCCAGAAAGGAGCAATGGCTTTTGAGGGCGAGTGAAGATGTTCGGGTCCGTGCGAATGGCAGCGGCCCTTCCCAGCTAGATGGTGCCGTGATCGTGGGTCAGGTGGAGACAGTGCACACTTTCAGGGGAGTTTGGGGTGGGGGGGGGGCTCTGTCCACCTGGGCAGCTTCTGCTGTCAGACTGGCATGCACTTACGTCCTCAAAAAAAAAAAAGACCAGCCCAGCCCCAGGTATCGTGGGTGCTCCCTGGGTGGAGGAGGGTTCAAGGGGAGGCAACAGAGACCTTGTCACCAGCCACTCGTGCACAGTGAAGCCTAATCCAACAGCCTGCCCACCCTCTAGCCCTGCTCTTCAAGGGATCCCTTTCCTGGGGGGAGGGAGTCCAGCCTTACCCACCCCCTCTACTCTAAGCAACCCCCAGCCTCCCTCTTCCTTCGTCAGTTTCAGCATCTGCCTTCTCCTGCCAGCGTGCTGGCCAAAGAAACCCCATCAAGTGTTGGGGAGCTACAGGTGGGAGCTGAAGGGTCCCCAGGAAGGAGCCCGATGAGGGGCGCACGAGAGCCCCAACAGGAAGACTGACTGACGCGTCGGAACTGATAAAATTACCAGACCGAACAGCGAATCTCCTTAGGGTGAAATCACTGAGGTTGCATTGTGATAAAACACACACACCGTGAAATGGACTACGCCAACCGCTTTTAAGGGTGTGGTGGGTGGCGCTTAAGCACCGTCACGTCATGGCGCAGCCAGTCTCCCGAACTGCTCTTCTTGCAAAACTGAGACTCTGCTCACCGGAAACTCCCCATCCAGCCCCCAGCCCCTGGCATCCTGCCTTCTGTTGTCTGTCTCTCTGAGCCTGACCCACCGTAGGAACCTCAAGTTTGGGCAACTCCTGCTGTATTTGTGTTCCTGTCACCGGCTTTATTCACTCAGTTATCCACGTTGTAGTGTGCTTCAGAATTCGTTTCCTTCTTAAGGCTGGATAATATTCCAGAATGTGTGTTTACCACTTTTTATTAATTCATCCGGTCATGGACGCTTCGATTGCTTCCACCTTTGGGGGACTGTGAATAATGCTGCTGGGAACCTGGGTGTGTCTTTTCAAGTCTCTGCTTTTTTGGGTACATGCAGGTATCCGTTGTTTTACTGTGCTTTACTCTGTCGGGCTTCACAGATACCACATCCTTTATAAATCTTAGGTTCGTGGCGACCCGGAAACAAGAGAGTCTGTTGGTGGCATTTTTCCAACAGCGTTTGCTGACTTCAGGTCTCTGTGTCACATTGTGGTAATTCTCGCAATATTTCAGATTTTCTCATTACAGTAGAACCTTGGGTTGCTAGTCACTTGTCCTGCAAGTGTTCCACAAGACGAGTAAACGTTTCTGATAAATTTTAACTTCATAAACGAGCCATGTCTTACAGTACGAGTCGAACGTGATGCCAAACGTCACACGATCACAACTGAGCCAATGGTTCTTGAAATTTGCTTTTACAAGTGCTTTGGATGACAAGCATGTTTCCAGAACGAATTATGCTTGCAAACCAAGGTTTTAGTGTATATTTGTTAGGTTGACCTGGGATCAGTAACATCAGGTCGATGTCCCTCTTGTCATTGTTCTGGGGTGTAACAAACCACACCCAGGTGAGAAAAGATGGTGAACTTAATGGATGAATGTCATGTGTGTTCGTCAGCTCCACAGACCACCATTCCAGCCTTTCTCCCTCTCCTCAGACCTCCCTGTTCCCTAAGACACAACGATGTTGAAATGAGGCCAGTTGATAGCCCTACAATGGCTTCTACATGCTGAAGCAACAGGAAGAGCCACATGCCTCTCAATTTTCATCAGAAGCTAAAATGATTAGGCTGAGTGAAGAAGGAGTGTCAAAGTCTGAGACAGGTGAAAAACTAGCCCTCTTGAACAAACAGCCAAGTTGTGAGTGCAAAAGAACAATGCTTGAAGGAAATGAAAAGTGCTACTCCAGTGAACCACATGAATGACAAGAAAGCAAAACAGCCTTATTGTTGATCTGGAAGAACTTTTGAAGGTCTGGATAGAAGATCAAACCAGCCTCAACACTCCCTTAAGCCAAAGCCCAATCCAGAGCAAGGCCCTAACTCTCTTCAGTTCTCTGAAGGCTGAGAGGCAAGGAAGCTGCAGAAGAGAAGTCTGAAGCTAACAGAGGTTGGTTCATGAGGTGTAAGGAAAGAAGTAGAGTCTGTAACATAGAAGTACAAGGGGAGGCACAGCAGCCTGTCATCCAGACGGTCTGGTGAAGATCATTAATGAAGGGGACTCCACTAGACGGATTGTCAGTGTAGACGAAACAGCCTTCTATTGGAAGTAGATGCCATCCAGGACTTCACAGCTAGAGAGAAGTCAGTGCCTGCCTTCAAAGGACAGCCTGACCCTCTGGAAAGGGGCTATTACAGCTGGTAACTTGAAGTCAAAGCCAATACTCCTTGATCGTTCTGAAAATCCTATGGCCCTTAAGAACTGTGCTAAATGTACTCTGCCTGTGCTCCTTAGATGGAACAAGAAAGCCCGGATGGTGGCACTTGTGTTTATAACATGGTTTGCTGGATATTTTAACCCCGCTATTGAGACCTACTGCCAAAAAAAAAGATGCCTTTCAAAATATTACTGCTTATGGATAATACATCTGGTCACCCACAAGCTCTGATGAAGATGGAAATGAGATCAATCTTGTTTTCATGCCTGCTAACACAACATCCATTTTACCTACCGTGGATCAAGCAGCAAGTTCAGATTTTTAAGTCTTCTTACTTAAGAAATATATTTCATAAGGCTATAGCTGCCACAGATAGTGATTCGTCTGATGCATCTGGGCAAAGCCAACTGATAACCTTCTGGAGAAGATTCACTATTCTAGGTGCCATTAGGAACATGTGTGATTCATGGAAAGAGGCCAGAATATCAACATGAACAGGAGTGTGGAAGAAGTTGATTCCAACCCCCTGGATGACTTTGAGGGGTTCCAGACTTCAGGGGAGGAAGCCAGTGCAGATGTGGCAGAAACAGTAAGAGAACTGGAAACAGAAGAGGAGCCCGAAGATGGGACTGAATTCTTGCATCTCATGATACAACATGAGAACATAGAAGAGCAAAGAAAGTGGTTTCTTGAGATGGAATCCACTGCTGGTGAAGATGCTGTGAAGACTGTCAGAATGACAACACAGGATTTAGAACATTCCAGAAACATAGCTGATAGAACAGCGGCAGCATTTGAGACAATGGATATCAATTTGGAAAGAAGCTACCTGTGGGTAAAAAGCTATCAAATAGCATCACATGCTACAGAGGAATTGTTCGTGAAAACAAGAGTCAACTGATGTAGCAAAGTTCATTGTCTTATGTTAAAAAATGATCACAGCCACCCCACCCTTTAGCAGCCACCACTCCACCCTCATCATTGAGCAGCCGTCAATGTCAAGGCAGGACCCTCCACCAGCAAAAAAGATGATGCCTGAAAGCTCAGATGGTGGTTAGCATTTTTTAGCAATAACGTATTTTTAAAGTAAGGCATGCACTTTTAGGCAGAATGCTGTTTGCACACATAGAGACCACAGTGTAGTGTAAACGTAACTTTTATATGCACTGGGAAGCCAGGCAGTTCACTTGACTGGCTTTATTGTGATGTTTGCTCTGTTGTGGTGCTCTGGAACCAAACCCACACCAAGGTATTCCCGGACCCAGAGAGGAATTATGGTGGTTCTGTTTTTAACTTTTTGAGGACTTTCATGCTGTTTTCCAAAGTGGCTGCACCAGGTTGCATTCCCACTAACAGTGCACGAGGGTTCCTCTTTGTCCACATTTTTGCTGATGTTGACTATTTTCTTTCCTTTTTTTTGGATAGTGGCCATCCTAGGATAGGATAGGATAGGATAGGATAGAACAGAATAGAATAGAATAGAATAGAATAGAATAGAATAGAATAGAATAGAATAGAATCTGGGGCACCTGGTTGGCTCAGTCAGTTAAGTGTCCAACTCTTGATTTCAGCTTAGGTCATAATCTCATGGTTCGTGGGTTTGAGTCCCACATTGGGCTCTGCAGTCCTGCTTGGAATTCTCTCTTGCTCTCTCTCTGCCCCTGCCCTGCTTGCTCTCTCTCTCTCTCTCAAAATAAATGAATAAACTTAAAAAAATAATAATACAGTACAATAGTGGTAGTTTGGGGTTCGTATTTTTCCATGATTTAGTATACTAGACCTGGATGTGTCCTACGGCCCAGCCGCCAGTGTCCCTCCCGGTGTCCCCAACAGAACTGAGGTCCAGAGAGAAGAGATCCAGGCGCAGTGGCTCAGATCCTGATGGACACACAGGATGACATCTGAGACTGAGACCCACTGGCCAGCAGAGACTAGGAGGAGGCGAGGGTCAGGCCGAGTCGTGACCACAGTGCCTCTGCACACCTGCCCCGCCGCCACCCTCCCCACTGCAGGTGCTCAGGAACCCACTGGAGGGCTTCTTGGAGGCCGGGACTGCGGCTCTTTGTGGTTCTGAGCAAGGACCGCCGTAGCTTTCGGAGAGTGGGTGTCCTCAGTCTACGTGGGGGCTCCTCTCCCCTGCCTGCACTTGCCTTCACTTGGAAATGTCACTGTCATCTCAGACCCAGGTCATAGAAAGCCATCTGGTCATCACCTCCCAGAGCTTGTTCTCCGATAACCTGCTTTGAGCCCTTGTACGAGAGTCAGAGGCCGGGAACCGCAGACACCGTGGAGTCCCCCTCCTCTCGAGGGCCCCTCCCCTCCGTCTTCCTCCTGCGGTCGCTCTGTCCATGCACCCTCCCCACGAGGTACCTCACCCCTCATTCAGTATGTCCCCAGAACTGAGATGTTTCTGCTTGCTGGTCTGGCCGTCTCTATCGGGGCTCCCCCCCACGCGGCTCCCCGCAGCTGTTCCCATACTTGTTCTTGAAGATCATCAAGGATCTCCACCGGCTACGGATTAGTTAGCTCCTTGGCTCACTTCCCAACCAGACCCTATTTCCTGCAGCCGGTGAGCCTCTCTCTGGACAAAACAGATTCCCTCCCCTTTCTCAGTGACCTTGACAAAGATAATCCCCAACTATTTGCGGGACACTGGTATTTGGAACCACCTGAACACTCTTCCCCAACCAGCAAAACGAAAGCAGCAAATCTCTGTTCCCATAGACGACGAGGATCCAATGAGATAAAGCGGATTTGGGAAAACCACAGCACTCTGGTGGCCCGTAGGGCAATGTACTCAACCCGCGATGCTGTTTTCATGTCTCCTCCTATGATGTGCGTTACAGGTTTATTTTTCTTCCCCTCCGCCTACCAGGGACATTTCCCCTCCCTTCCTCCCCTTCTCTCCCGTCTCCAAATTCTGGCCTTTCTCTGGACCAGCTGCTCAAGCTTTCTCCGTAGGTGGACGCCCAGTATTACAGTCTTGCCAGATTTCCTCAATATCATCCCTGCCTCAAGATCTTCCAAGTGTGCTCTGTCCCTTGTAGGCTGAAACTCTATATAGTTTTCACCCTTGTCAACATCGTCATCATCAATATCATCAATAAGTGTTTGTAAATACCTAAAGATACGAGGACCCTGTTGAGACTCTAAACAGCCTCAGTAAAGCATCTGCAGTCTTCCAGAGACATGAAATGATGAGGCAGCGAGATTGCTACCTGGGCAGATGAATGGCAATGAGGGCGGCTGTATGTGTGCAGGGCCTAAGGCTGGCATCGAGGCTTTCTCGGCCTGAGGTCTGTGCGCTCACGGACACACACAGCTTCTGAAGTGGGCCGTGACTCCATCTACCCATCAGGCATCGTGTCTGGTGTGGAAATTTCTCGTGTGCGCCCCTCAGAATGCGCAGATATTATTCTGTGAAATCAAAACACGAAGTCACAACTTTATCGGCACATAGCGTCATAATCTGTCGGTTGCCTTCGTCAAGTGATACGGAAATTGCAACTAGAGCCACGTGCCATTCTGACGTTCAGGAGCCTCTGTTCGAAAGAAACGTTGCCGTCTGGAGCGCCTGGGTGACTCTCAGTGGGTTAATAAGCGCCTGACTCTTGGTTTCCACTCGGGTCATGATCTCACAGTTCCTGGGTTCAAGCCCCATGTCAGGCTCCATGCTGATGGTGCAGAGCCTGTTTGGGGTTCTCTCTCTCCCCATCCCTCTTTCTCTCTCTCTCTCTGCCCCTGCTTGCTCTCTGTCTCTCTCAAAATAAATAAACTTACTTAAAAAAAAATGTCATCCATTAACATAACCCCGGCTCTTAGGTAATCCAGATTTGATTGGCCCATGGTGGGGACTTGGGCCCTTGGAAAACTTCCCAAGTGCTTCTTCAGCATAGCCAGGAGGAGTCCCCTGGTCTCAGCCTGTGTCCTTAAGCCCAGAGCCCACAGAGGCATCTCAGATGTGGTTTTTCGCTGTGTCTTCAAGAGATCAAAGCATACGGGACAGGGTGTATGGTGAGGCACAGACAGGGTGCACGCTTGTGGGTTTTCCAGGGGCAGGGAACATGAGACCCGTTGCCAGCCAAGTGGGGGAAGGGGAAGGGAGATTCGGGATCGAAGGTCCGGGGAGGGCCCTGACTTCCCGGTGGCACCGGTAGCTACGGCCCTGCAGGGGACAGGTATGTGATGGCCTGGAGTCTGGCATTGAGTCCTGGAGCCCAAATGGAAGCACACTGACGGTGTTTGCTGTGAAGCAGTTCAGAGCCTTTTTGGATCTATTATTATTTTCTCAGAAAGAGCCAGACATCCATTTTGTTAGTGTGAAATGTTCCAGGTTTTTCACTGTTGGCTGAGGTCCGTGTGTGTGCCCAGGCAGATGAATGCACACATGTAACACCGAGCTGGACAAAATGCATCCCGGGGTGTCCTTGCAGCCTGCGGGGTTGCAGCTCTTGCACGGGGTTGTGATCAGGGTGCGGAGAAAGGGCTGAGAAAATGCACGCCTCGCAGTAGGTGCTGGGTTCCCGGCAGGTGGAGGGAACCCCAGGAGGCAGCAAGATGGCCTGGTAGAGGCTAGGTGGTCGGGGACATGGCCTTTATACTGAGGTCAGTGATGAGAGCTGGGGCGGCTGCTTGGAGAGATTCTTTTTTGTTAATTCTTTTTTAATGGCTCTTTATTTTTGAGAGAGACAGACATAGAGCGTGAGCAGGGGAGGGGCAGAGAGAGAGGGAGACACAGAATTGGAAACACGCTCCAGGCTCCGAGCCGCCAGCACAGAGCCCAACACAGGGCTTGAACCCACAAACCATGAGATCATGACCTGGGCCAAGATCAAGAAGTGGGTGCTTAACCCACAGAGCCCCCCAGGTGCCCCAGATGTAAGGTTTTTAACGAGAAAAAAAGGAAATAAATTCGTGTCTACGTTTCACAATAGAGGGTAAGCCTTGAATGTCACTCTTAATCCTTGTGTTAACCAGTGACATGAATGGCAGTAGTTTGTGGCCTTTTCTGAATCCCATTTGCTATTTTCTCCCCAATTTTAAGCGGCCTCTTTTGTTTTACAAGCAATACACAAAATTAGGAAATGCATAGCAGTGAAAAGAGCCAAACCCTATGCTACCCGTCACCCATTCTTCGGTGGGTGCCTCTTTCTGGACTGCTTATGACCCATTGCTACAATGGGTAACTCTTAAAAATGGGATTTTCCATAACTGATAATAATTGTTTTTTAAAAAAAATCCTTATCAAACACTGTGGCATATCAAATTATATACTTCTAAAGTATATTTAACTAGTACCAGCACGGGGGCTCCTGGGTGGCTCAGTCACTTAAGTGAAGTCTTTGACTTTGGCTCAGGTCATGATCTCATAGGTCGTGGGTCTGAGCCCGTGTCCAGCCCTGCACTGACAGAGCAGAGCCTGCTTAAAATTCTCCCTCTCCCCCTCTCTCTGCCCCTCCCTCAATCGTCCTTTCTCTGCATCTCCCTCTCTCTCTGTTCCTCCCTTGCTCACATACTGTCTCTGTCTCTCTCTCTCAAAAATAAATAAAGATTAAAAAATAATAAAAAATAAAAAAGATTGTTCTGAAGGAGACTTTAGACCTGTTACCTTTCAGTGGATTGGCAGGACTTGGGGTGGGGGGGATAAGATGGGCAGGAGTGGCCCCTGGGGTCAGGATGTCTGCTTTCCATCCCTATTCTGACACCCTGATAACCAGGGGCCTTCAGGGGAGCTACAGATCTCTTAGACCCCCAGTTTTCTCAGCTGCCAAATATCCTGAAGACTGAATGAGGTGACCTGCCCAAGGCTGTTATTAGCGTGGATCCTGATGCTGGGAAGACGATTACAAAATACCTATAGCCTCTGTAAAGTAAGGTCCTTATGTATAAATAAATGTCTACACAAGCAGGCTTTTCTGAGGACCGAGAAAAACTTGTAAGAATGATTTGTCGGGTGGGGCATCCAGGGGGCTCATCAGGTTAAGCGTCCGACTCTTGAGCTCGGCTCAGGTCGTGATCTCACGGTTGGTGAGTTCGAGCACTGACAGCTCAGAGTTCCCTTGGGACTGTCTCCCTCCCTCTCTCTGCCCGTCTTCTCACTCGCACTCTCTATGTCAGAATAAATAAATACACGTTTAGGGAAAATAAAGCAAAAAAAAAGAATGATTTGTCAGGAGGAAGCATCCTCACGGGTGATTGTATGAACTCCGAAGTCGGGAGTTGCCCCCTCACCCCCTCTTTCTGTGCCGCCCCTGCTTCAGGAGGAAGACGAAGGGTCGCGCCCCTCCTCCGCCTGGGAAGCCGGCCACCCCGAACGCGCACGGTGGACAGACACTTCGCCGAGACGTGTCGCCCGGCCCTCCACAGAGCCTGCTGCACATGGAGAGCCTGGAGAACAGCTCGGTGGCCGTCACCGTGGTTCTGCCCAGCGGGCTGGAGAAGAAGAGCGTGGTCAGCGGCAGGTAAGGGCCCTGGTGCCTCGGGGCGGAGGGGCGGGGGTCACTGCCATCCAGCCTCGGGTCCAAGGAGAACCGAAGAGTGGATCCTGAGAGACTGTGCTCGCTCCCTTGTCGGGCAGGATCTGGGGCCCCCGGGGTACAAATCTGGGCCTGGGTGACAGTGTGGAATGACCGCATGCCCCCCCGTCCTCCTTCGAGAGCAAGGGCTGCGCAGCTCAGTCCTGGGAGAGGGTAAGCTCAGGGGAGGGGGCCCAGCAGCACCTGGAGTCCGCATCCCGGGCGCTGAGGTTATACAGGCTGAGAGGCCCTCCGAGTGACCACTGACGGTCTGGCCCCCGGAAGTATAAATACACGGATCAGATTTCCAAACACAACTTCCAGAGCAACTTTAGACTGATGGCTAAAACCCAACCCTGGATCTTAAGTTTAAAAAAAAATTTTAACGTTTATTCACCCTGGAGAGACAAAGAGAGACAGAACATGAGCGGGGGAGGGGCAGACACAGAACCGGAAGCAGGCTCCAGGCCCTGAGCTGTCAGCACAGAGCCCGACGTGGGTCTCAAACTCACAAACCTCGAGATCATGACCTGAGCTGAAGTCGGACGCTTAACCGACTGAGCCACCCAGGCGCCCCATGGATTTTAAATTTAAGACGAACGGTTTTCAGCCCCGAGATGCCCACCTGAATCCTTTGTGAGATCTGATCCGCCCAGGAATGTGCCTGAGGTCAGGGTTACGTGCCCTTCTTCCCACGTCAGCCACAGAAGGCAAAAGGGAGACATTGGCAAAGCTTCCTGCAATCATAGGGTTAAGAATTTCAATACTGATAGAATTTCTGATTTTTTCCCAAAATATATCATTACAGTGATCAATTTTGTGCTACTATCTTTTTAAATGTTTATTTATTTCTGAGACAGAGCGTGAGCGGGGTGGGGCAGAGAGAGAGGGAGACACAGAATCCGAAGCAGGCTCCAGGCTCCGAGCTGTCAGCACAGAGCCTGACATGGGGCTCGAACTCACTGACCGTGAGATCATCAGCTGAGCCAAAGTCAGAAGCTCAACCCACTGAGCCCCCCAGGCGCCCCAATTTTGAGCTACTATTGATGTCACTGATAACTCTATTTTAACAAAGTCACAGGAACACAGACGTTAAATCTCAGTGTTCATACAGTTTTTACAATAGAGTGATACAGTAATCAAGTATAGAAACTTTCAAGCATAAAGATAGATTTGTCTAATTCCGAGGCAGGAGTGAATAGAAGTCCTGTTTCTTGGAAAACAAGGAGAACAAGAAGTGATTGAACATATTTCAATCCTTCAGTGCTCAGATATACTTTTTAAAATGGATAGTGTGGAAATCACGTCACTGTGGGTGGCTTTTATTCTTGGCGAAGCATTGAAGACAGCAATGGAACACTTTTTTTTTTTTAAGTTTATTTATTTTGAGAGAGAGAGAGAGAGAGAGAGAGAGCGTGTGAGTGAGCAGGTGGGTAAGGGGCGGGGGGGGGGGGAGAGAGAGAGAGAGAGAGAGAGAGAGAGAGAAAGAGAGAGAGAATCCCAAGCAGGCTCCACACTGTCAGTGAAGAGCCCAACGTGGGGCTGGATCCCATGAGTCACGAGATCATGACCTGAACCTAAATCAAGAGTCAGATGCTTAATCAGCTGAGCCACCCAGGCGCACTTGTATTTTAAAATGTCAGTATTTAGGGGGCGCCTGGGTGGCTCAGCCAGTTGCATGTCTGACTTCGGCTCACATCGTGAACTCACGGTTCATGGGTTCAAGCCCCACGTCGGACTCTGCGCGGACAGCTCGGAGCCTAGAGCCTGCTCTGGATTCTGTGTCTCCTTCTCTCTCTGCCCCTCCCCTGCTCATGCTCTGCCTCTCTCTGTCTCTCAAAAATAAATAAACGTAAAATAAAAACAAATTTTTAAATGTCACTATTTAGATTCTCCCTGAAATTTTATGCTTTGCAGCTGTTTATACTGAAAATTCTAGGTGGCAACTCGATGTACACAGGGCTACGTACACCTTAAAAATTGCTTCGTGAGGTGTGCAAGCAGGGACCGGAAGCAGCCTCGGTGTATGGCTGGGAGGGGAGCTGTTGAGTCGTGGGACACGGCATCTTCTCCCATGCTAGGTGATGTCAGCCTGTTTCCCAGGGTGGTACCACCCGCCCACACGCCCGGCGTGGCGCTCGCCCCCCAGGGGGAACCCAGCAACCGGGCTTCATGCGACAGGGGCTTCCAGTGACAGGAGTTTCCGGTTTCTTTGTTGTACAGAGCGGTCCGTGTGCTCAGTACATTTCTCCCGCGGAACTTTCGCTTGAGGCACATGCCACATTATTCTAGGTTTACAAAGGAATAGGTGCGTGACGTTCTATCAGCGAACTTATGACGATTTACTTGCCGTCCTTGTATTCTCAACCCAGTTTTTAGTTACGCTGAAAAATACCATTTTACTGAGGTAGGATTAAGATATAAAAACTGTGAATATTGACTGTGACCTACCCGATGGGCCTGTAGCTAAGTGTACCCCCCGTGAAACCACTGCCACTGTCAATCTGCTTACGTATTTTTTGGGAAGGTGGCCTCTGAGTCCCGTCGCGATACTCTCATATGTGCGAATGCACGCAGAGAGACAGAATGCCTGCCTGACAAGTACAAATATTATTTTGAAAGTCATTTTCTTTCTTTACATATATATTTTTTTAATTTTTTTTAATGTTTATTTATTTTTGAGAGGGAGAGAGAGGGAGAGAGGAGCAGAGAGAGAGAGACATGGAGACAGAACTGGAAGCAGACTCCAGGCTGAGAGCTGTCAGCACAGAGCCGGACACGGGGCTTGAACTCACGGACCGCGAGATCATGACCTGAGCTGCAGTCGGATGCTTAACCAACTGAGCCACCCAGGCGTCCCCATTTTCTTTTTTTGGTTTATTTATTTTTTTATTTATTTTGAGAGAGAGAGAGAGAACACACACACAAGTGCAAGCAGGGGAGGGGCAGAGAGAGGGAGAGAGAGAGTCCCAAGCTCCCACGCAGGCTCCGCACCTTCAACGCAGAGCCCGACGCGGGGCTCCATCTCACAAACCATGAGATCGAGACCTGAGCCGAAACCAGTCATCAGATGCTTAACCGACTGAGCCACCCGGGCGCCCCCAAACACCATTTCCAAACTGAACACGTTCTTCCAATTTTATCCTTAAAAAAATTTCTTTTCCTTACAAAGTAGAAACTACCACTGGGTAGTTTGTAGCCAGGAGAATACGGGCAGCTTTAACGAGGGATATGAAAACACTTTCCTCTTTCCCAACAGTGAAGTATAACCCTTTCTCCCAGGCTTCTTGCGGGATTAAGTGAGTCAGAGCTGCAGCCTGTGGGCTTTCGTAACTGGGTCCTTGGCATTGTGACCCTTGCTGATACAGCAGGTGCTTACTTGGGGAACTGGTTTTATATGTCACACTCTTTAATAATACCCGAGCGGGTTGAAGTCCCAATTCCTGACCCTTGCCTCAAATAGATCTACTAATTACTAATCGATGTGGTTTCTCTCTCCGGTTTTTCTAGAGAACATGTCCCATAGTTCATGGGACAAGCAAGCAGTTTGTAATTTGTAATCAGCCCCTTAAGCATGCTTTCTCCTGTTAGGAAAGATTCTCCTAGAGAGAACATTAGTTTATTGCAGTCTGCTGATGGCGTTCTGTGTATGACTGATGTTTGTTCTTTTTTTTTTTTTTTTTTTTTTAAGCTTCCTTTGGATTTAGAAACTTAAATGAAAGACTCAGTCTGTTCTTATAGAAATTATGACATAAGAATTCTTGTTCTGGGCCGTTCTTTTTTGTTTTTTTAAGTTTATTTAATTTTGAGAGAGAGAACACACACACACACACATACACACACACACACAGACACACACAACTTGGGAAGGAGCAGAAAGAGAGAGAGAGAATTCCAAGCATGCTCAGTGCAAAGCCTGACACAGGGCTTAGTCTCACGAACCATGAGAACATGATCTGAACCCAAATCAAGAGTCGGACGCTCAACCGACTGAGCCGCCCGGGCGCCCCTGTTCTTTCTGGGCCATTCCTAAGAGAAATGCTGCGGTCTGTGTTTAGGAATGGTGTTACCAGCATGGCATGTGGGTGGTAAACGAGGCCACCAATTCAGTTCCATCGCTTTAGCTGGGGCACACTTAACGAAAAGACCTTTGAAAAGACCTTAGCCGAAAGAGAGCCTCATAAGCTGTGCCAGCCTCTAGAATATTGGGGCTGTGTCTTTCGACGTGGGAAATCAGGTCCATGTTGGCACATAAACCCAGGAGGCCCCAGGGCAGGAAAAGGCCGATGTTCCCTCTGCGGAAACACAGGAAATCTCCCTCGGAATTCATTCCTGCGATTCTTCCAGCAGAGGCCGTTGGATTCCCTTTCCCACAGACGCACTTAAAATTGTTCAGGGGTTTTCGGGCCCCAGAGCTTCTGGAACGGCACAGGCTCTCATAGCACGGGCATTGGGTTTCTCGTTCCTTCTGGAGAGAGCATACCTGTTCCAAGGTAAAGGGGAGGGAGGCTGTGAGCCGCCATAAGCTCTGGGGTGCCTTCACCCCTCGCCCCCCCGATGTGTTGGGGAAGCCTCTCCCGAGGAGCCCGGGGCTCTGGGGGCCAAAGGAAGCTTGTTCTCTGCTGCTCAGCAAGGTGAGGAGGTGAGGTGAGAAAGTCCAGTTCTGGTGCTGGGGAGGCAGCCACAAGAAGGCAGCTCCCTAAATAGCTGGCTAACAAATTGGTTTAGTCGATTGACATTTCTGTTTGGGCAATATCTTCTTTTAGAACACTTTTAATTTTTCTAGAACAGCTGTAGTTCCCTCGAATTGAGAGGAAAGCACAGAGATTTCCCTGCCCCCCCCCGCCCCCCTCCACACATGATCTCCCCTCTTGTCTACGTCCCCCCAAAGTGGGACGCTCCTTACAGTCAGGAAGCCTGCCGGACACATCCTCCTCCCCCAAAGTCTGTCGTCGATGACCTTGCGGGACCATCTTTCTTTTTTTCTTTTTTAATTTTTTGTAACGTTTATTTATTTACTTTTGAAAGAGAGAGGGAAAGAGGGAGACACAGAATCCGAAACAGGCTCCAGGCTCCGAGCTGCCAGCACAGAGCCTGATGCAGGGCTCGAACCCACAAACCGTGAGATCACGACCTGAGCCAAAGTACGATGCTTCACCGACTGGGCCACCCAGGCATCCCCCTAACACCTAACTTTTCTGGAGCACGAGGAGGAGGACATCCCAGCAAGCAGAAGGAAATAAAACTCACTTGCAAAATGACCTGTTTGTGCAAGAGACAGGGAGATCCAAGGGCCCGGACGTGAGGCAGCCGTGTGGGGCCGAGTCTCCTGAGCGCCCTGGGTCCCCATCAAACAAGACTACGAATGCCTCTGGGGACACAAAGCTCTGTTCCAGTGCCAAGCAAGTCGTGAGGAAATAGGCACATCAGAGCATTCATTTTCCTCAAGTATAGGGAGCACTAGTCTTCTGTTAAAAGCAGCGTGCAGATTTCACATGCACGTTTAACATAAACACTAACATAACTTGAAAGATAACTGGGCTGCAATGCCTGGCGGGGGAGGGCAATCAGTTAGGGTCAGACTTCGGCTCAGCTCGTGATCTCACAGTTTGTGAGTTCCAGCCCTGCACCAGGCTCTGTTGTCAGCACAGAGCTCGCTTCGCTTCCAATCTTCTCTCTGCCCCTCCCCGGCTCATACTCTCTCTCAAAAATAAATAAGCATTCTAAAAATGTTAAAACATGCAAATTTCACATGCATGTATAAAATAAACACTAACAGGCGCCTGGGTAGCTCAGTCGGTTAAGCGTCCGATTTTGGCTCAGGTCATGATCTCACGGTTCGTGAGTTCGAGCCCCACGTCGGGCTCTGTGCTGACAGCTCGGAGCCCAGAGCCTGCTTCGGATTCTGTGCCTCCCTCTCTCTCTGCCCCTCCTCTGCTCATGCTCTGTCTCTCTCTGTCTCAAACAGAAACAAAAATTTTTAAAGAGTGTATAAGGGCACCTGGGTAGCTCAGTCGGTTGAGCGTCCGACTTCAGCTCAGGTCATGATCTCACGGTTCGTGAGTTTGAGCCCCGCATCGGGCTCTGTGCTGACGGCTCAGAGCCTGGAACCTGCTTCGGATTCTGTGTCTCCCTCTTTCGCTCCCCCTCCCCTGCTCGCTCTCTGTCTCTCTCAAAATTAAACAAACCTTAAAAACATTTTTTTTTAATCAAGATAAGAGGGGCATCTGTGTGACTCATTCAGTTAGGCGTCTGAGTTTGGCTCAGGTCGTGATCTCACAGTTCATGAGTTCGAGCCCCGCATTGGGCTCTGTGCTGACAGCTCAGAGCCTGGAGCCTGCTTCAGATTCTGTGTCTCCCTCCCTCTCTCTCTTTGCCCCTCCCCTGCTCACACTCTGTCTCTCTCTCTCTCTCAAAACTATAGAAATATTAAAAAGTAATAAAATAAACACTAATATAACTTTCAAGGTAATTGGGCAGAGGCACCTGGGTGGCTCAGTCAGTTGAGTGTCTGACTCTTGATTTGGGCTCAGGTCATGATCCCAGGGTTATGGAATCGGGCCCTGCGTCAGACTCGACACTGAGTGTAGAAACCGCTTGGGATTTTCTCTCTCCCTCTCCTCCCTGACTCCACTCATGCTCTCTCTCTCAAAAAAAAAAAAAAAAAATTACACGTAATAGGCTGTGAATCAGCTCCCCCCAGGGGGCGCATTGGCTCACCTGCCACGTAAGAAGCAAAAGCCTGCTTGTGTTATGACCTGGACGCAGGAGGCTCCAGACTTGCAGGAAGATGTCCTCCAAGATAGAGGTCAAGGGTGATGAGGTCCAAGTTCCGAGAGAGCACAAGTTACGTGGGGAGAGCTTAACCAGCCTGCACCCATGTTGATATCACCTGTCCACACCTCCCCAGGTAACAGCCCGTGGCCAGAAAACTTATCAGGCTCTCCAGCCTCTGCACGTTTCTCTCTAGGTCAAGGTGTTCCGACCAGCATGGTTTTGCAAACAGTTTGAAAAGCCTTAGAGAGGTCACGTCCGTCCAGTTGGCGTAACCCCATCTGTCCCCAGGGTCACGTACTGAGACCACTTGCCGGCTGTGGTGGCTGCCTGGCCCCGCGAGGCATTTGGGTTCTGTGAGGGTGTGGCCAGCAAGATTTGGGGACTCTGGTGCCGTCATCCTGATGACTTGGCTTCAGACTTGTACGTGAGGTGAAGGTTCCCCTGGTCATTTTGCTGCCGTCTCGTTCCCTCCGGCCTCACTTGACAGGCCCGGGACCAGACCCTAGTCGGTGACCCTAGCCTTGAACGTAGAGCCCTGTCTCTGACCCACGAGCTTCTCTGGCTGTGGGCTTCTTCAGTCTCCTGTCCCTTCATTGTCCTTTTGTGTGTCCTGCCTGTGTGTTCCTTTGTACCCGACCTTGTCTGTCGGGACCGCCTCTTGGCTGGCCCCGCGCACGCCTTGCCATGCCCTGCCCCTCTGATGCCACATGGAGCTGCCATCTGGACGGGCTCCCTTGTAGCTAGATCTTGCCTTACTCAAGACTTGGGGCTCCTACTGGCCTCTTACAAAAGGCCAGTAAGAAACTAGGCTGCGTCCGACCAGTTTCGGGTTCGACGGTGCGTGCAGATGAAGTGTGTTTGTTTTAACATCATGGCCAGGAGTAGCTACCTGAACGTAATTTGTAACCCCGGGCACTGAGGGACCCGTTCATCTAATGAACGTATTTGTACTAAATGCTCATTTCAGGAGTACTGCGAGTGCAGTAGTTTTCCAAGTGTGGTCCCAGACCAACGGCGGCCGCAGCCCTGGGAACTTGTCAGAAAGAGGGATTCCTGGGGCGCCTGAGGGGCTCCGTCAATTGAGCGTCTGACTCTTGGGTTCGGCCCAGGTCACGATCTCATGGTTCGTGAGTTCAAGCCCCACATTGGGCTCAGTGCTGACAGTGTGGATTCTCTCTCTCTCTTTCTCTGCCCCGCCCCTGCTCTCTCTGTCTTTCAGAATATAAATAAACTAAAAAACTGAGTAAATAAATAAAAGAAAAGAAATACAAATTCCCAGACCAGTCCTGGTGAATCAGAAACTCTGAGTGAAGCCCAGCAATCTGTATTAAAGAATACACCCCAAATTTCAGATTATATGTTAAACCTCAAGAACCCCGGCTGCAACACATGCCACTGGCTGTGTGAGAACGACCTGGAGAAGTGCGCAGTCCCCGAGAGGGAGCCCAGGGTCTCACTGGCTGGATGGCAGGAAGAAGGCAGGAATTAAGGTTAGTGTATGCAGCTCAGGAATGACCCTCAGCAGCCTGACCACAGGCAGGCTTTGCAGTGTAGATGAGAGTGCATCCCAGAGAGGGGCAAGCTTTGCGATATAGACGAAAGTGCGTCCCAGAGAGGGACAGGCTTTGCGGTGTAGACAGGAGTGCATCCCAGAGAGGGGCAGGCTTTGCGGTGTAGATGAGAGTGCGTCCCAGAGGGGGCAGGCCTTACGGTGTAGACAGGAGTGCGTCCCAGAGAAGGGAAGGCTTTGTGGTGTAGACAGGAGTGTGTCCCAGAGAGGGGCAGGCCTTGCAGTGTAGACAGGAGTGTGTCCCAGAGAGGGGCAGGCCTTGCGGTGTAGACAGGAGTGCATCCCAGAGAGGGGCGACTCATTACCTCGACTCGTTGCCTGGCCCAGCTTGACGAGAGTAGGATGACGTGGCCTCTCTGACTTCCCAGCCCCATGGTCCCCAAGAGCCCTCTCCTTTTCTCTGGTCCTGAGTGCTCTGCATCTGGCAAGACTGTGGGCACAGGCTGACCATCACCCTGCCAGGATTTGTAAAAGAACCATGTGAAAGAGGACTGGCTTTTCCTTATCAATTTTTTTTTTTTTAAAGAGAGAGAGGGAGCATGTGCACAAGTTGGGGAGAGGGGCGGGGCGGGGGTGGGGAGAGAAAGACACAGAAACCGAAGCAGGCTCCAGGCTCCAGGCTCCGAGCTGTCAGCACAGAGCCCAATATGGGGCTCAAACCACAAACCGTGAGACCATGACCTGAGCCGAAGTCGGGCACTTAACCGACTGAGCCACCCAGATGCCCTTGTAATTGTGTTTTTTAAAAGAAAGATGTGGGGAAAAATTGGATATCCTTTTTAAACTTAAAAACAGAGATCGCCACAAATACCAGGAAGTAAATATCATTCCTACGTTAGGAGCAGTTAAGAGGCGTTTGGGGAACAAATTAAAGAGGCCGGAGGGAAAAGCAATATTGAGGAGCAGTTGGGAGAGGAAACCCTGGAGGTCCGCCGCGTGACCCCTGCACCCCTAGCATCTGCCACGCGACCCCTGCACCCCTAGCATCTACCATGTGACCCCTGCACCCCTAGTAATGTGGTTTGGGGTGATCAGTCCTCTAGTACCTGGGATCAGAGAGAGAGAGAGAGACCCTGCAAAGGGTGTTCGTGTTAGTCTTAGTTCAGACTGCCTTAAAATACTAGACACTGGGGTCTTCAACAACACACATGGCTTCTCGGAGCTCTGGCGCCTGGAAGTCAAGGTCACGGTACAGGCGGGTAGATTTCCTTCTGAGGCATCATCCTGGGTCATAGGCAGCTGCCATAGCTCTGTGCTCATGACCTCCTCTTTGTGGATACACAGAGCCAGCTCTCTGGTGCCCCTTCTTATAAGGACACTAATCCTACCGGATTAGTGCCACACTATGGCCTCCTGTAACCATAACCCCATCCTTAGAGGCCCCATCTCCAAATATGTTGGGGGTTAGGGATTCAACATGAATTTGGGGAGGACACAGTTGTCCCCAGCAGTGTTAATGCAGGGTGTGCTTTGGGTGCTTAGCACTGATGGTCTAGACAGCTTTCTTAATACACCTGACTCTTCGTTTGACATTGTGAGCCTGTCTGATTGCCTTAATTTGCTTCATTGTAAGATTAGGGAAACTTCACGGTGCAGTGTCTCAAGGATGCCACTTGGAATCTTGGCGTTTGCTGAGAGCAGGACGGAGCTCAGCCACATACAGACGGGATGTCTGCTCTGAGCCAGGTACAGCATCTCACTGCACAGAATCCCAGAGCAGGAAAGACAGGAATGAGTCAACTCATGTATTTTGCAAACACATCACATTTACAAATGCCCGACACTGTGCTCAGTGCCTTGCAAGTGTTCATTGACTTAAGTCTCTGACAGGTGGACGCTGTCATTAATGCCCTCACTGGTGAGGAAACTGAGACACGGGGGGTGGGTCTGAGAACTGGTGAGTGTCGGTGCTGGGACAGCATCCCGGGGAAGCTCCCCTCAGGTGCCTCACTAAACTGCTCTGCTCCCATGGGAAGGATGCCCACCCTTCACACGGCTGGTGTGTGCAAAGCTGCACATCAGGGTCAGGTGTTGCTGCATCCAAGGGCAGGTAGCGGGGGAGGTATGGAGGGGTCAGGCTCAGGATGTGAGGAGAATGTGTATGAGTAAGCAGGCAACCTCTTCCTGTCTCCAGAAGTTTCTTAACAGATAACCTCTTCCAGTCTCCAGAAGGTTCTAAGCAGGCAACCTTTTCCAGTCTCCAGAAGGTTCCAAGCAGGCAACCTTCTCCATTCTCTGGAAGGTTCCTTCCTGTGGCCCAGTGGCATAGGGACTTGCTACAACCCCAGGAGGGCACACACTGATACCCCATTGGAGAAGCTGTCAGCTCTCCACAGGTGAATCTGTAACAGAAGCCCACGGGGACCAGGAGGTGTCTCTGCCTATCACTGGGCACTGCCATTGTGCTTTGGCTTTCCTCTCTTTCTGGGTGACTTTTTCCAGGAGTATCAGAGGAGCCTTGGAAGAACTGGCTTACTCTTGGGAGTTTGGCATTTTAAATGGCAGCTGATGGCAGATTAACCGGTGGGGCAGAAAGGCCACCCACCCCCACGTGCCTCATTTTACATGGAGGTGAACCTGAAAGGCGTATAGCAGGGCAGTAGTAAATCAGGTTGTGTTTTATTTTTATTTTTTATTTATTTTTTTAAACATTTATTTATTTTTGAGACAGAGAGAGACAGAGCATGAATGGGGGAGGGTCAGAGAGAGGGAGACACAGAATCTGAAACAGGCTCCAGGCTCTGAGCAGTCAGCACAGAGCCCGACGCGGGGCTCGAACTCACGGACCGCGAGATCATGACCTGAGCCGAAGTCGGATGCTTAACCAACTGAGCCACCCAGGCGCCCCAGGTCGTGTTTTAAATGAGCCTGGGGAAGGGTCACACCGAGCGGCAGACCCTGCAGGAGATGTTGTAAGATCAGGTCATGCTTTCGAACCCAAGTCCTCGTGTTTGTACCGGTGCACGTCCAGCTGCTTAAGTGAAGCCCAGGTTCAGTCCTCATCAGCCGCGTCCCTCTGGGGGTCACCGATACAGATGTCCCGAAGGAGAACAAGACAGCTATCAAAGCCTGAGTTCCTGTCACCCCAAAACCTCCTTACATCCCTTTGGGAGCCCCTCTGTCTTGGCTTGGGCTCTTGCCACTGGGAAAGGATAGTGTCCAGTGTGCTGGAACAGGTTGACTTTGTAATTGGCCTCTGTGTTCTTCGTAAAATTTAAGCACATATGACAGCCAGGCATCTGGTGTTGAGTTTTATGATCATGCTCTTAACAGTGTTTTGTTTTGCTTTGCTTTGCTGCCTTCTCCTCCCCCCAGTTTTTTGTTTTTTTTTTTTTTTTTTTTTTTTAGAGAGAGAGAGGCAGAGAGAGAGGGAGACAGGATCTGAAGCGAGCTCCGCGCCGACAGCAACGAGCCCGATGCAGGGCTCGAACTCAACAAACCCAAGTCAGACACTCAACCAACTGAGACACCCGGGCGCCCCACCTCCCCCCAATTTAATAGTAAATTTGAGGAGACAGGCCTCCAGCACATAGAATTTTCTTTGGAACTTCTTCCTCCCCCACCCGCCCCCAAAATTTTGTTGAGAAACTGCCTTCCGCCCTCAGTTCTTGACAATATCGCTGTAACTTGAACATGAGGAGCTCTCTGTGGGAAGGAACCCATCCTGCGTTAAGTGAGATAGCAAAGGCCAGCATGGATCAGTCAGTTCTGGGAGGAAAGCCACTGGACACGCAAGGCAGAGACTTGGGCACCCCCTTCTTTATTCGGGCGGAAAATGGGTACGTGACTATACTAGCACGTCCGGTTAAGTACTGGCTTGCGTGAGGGCAGGATGCTTACTTACTCTCAGTAATGGGGGCAAATGCCACCCTGTCCCAGAGCTGGCTGCTCCCTTTTACAGCATCTAATTCAGTGTTTCAAATATGTCACCAAGTATTGCATTAAAAGAACAGAAGAGTGACATTACTAGCTTTTGTGTTCTTTCTGGTTTATATTCTAAGATTAATTCAAATACTTGTCTGGCGGTTTATTTGTGTGTGCTTACCCTGGTGCCAGTAGACTGTGGGTGGAGACAGAGACGGGAAAGGAGCGAGCGTCAGATGGACCAGGGTCAGGCCCATCTGCCTTTTCTTGGAGACCCCACCCCTCAGCCTGGGTGACTGAGAAGGGGAGTGTGTAAGTGCCATCAAGGATACACAGGGCATGGGAACAAATAACATGAGGTCATTTTAGCATTGTTAGAAGTCTGCTTTCTGTACTGAGGCTTTTTTTTTTTAACGTTTTATTGATTTTTGAGAGAGAGAGACAGACCACAAGTGGGGAGGGGCAGGGAGAGAGGGAGACACAGAATCCGAAGCAGGCTCCAGGCTCTGAGCTGTCAGCACAGAGCCCGACGCGGGACTCGAACCCAGCAGCCGTGAGATCGTGACCTGAGCCGAAGTCGGACGCTCTAGTGACTTGAGCCCCCCAGGCGCCCCTGCATATGGAAGTTTTCAGTGGAACGTCCTCACATCTTGCAGCCTTTTTGTTGTATTGCATTAATCTCGCTGTCAGAATAAAGATGATTTTTGCCCCGGAGCTGAAGGAATCCAAGTTTACAGTGTTATTAGCTGGTGTGGCTGTGTGTGCTGGGGCACTTGGCGAGGGTGGGCGCTTCATCAGCCCTACAGATGCCCCATCACAGTCCAGGGGGCCAGGAGTCTCCTGAACTCGGGTGACGCCAGTGTCCCCGAGTATCCCCCAATTCACACACATGCTGTTAATTACTTCCCAGATAGTAGGTGGGAGCAAATACTGTCATAGAGGAGATGGCTCTAAAAAGTTGTTTTGGGGACAGCTGGGTGGCTCCGTCGGTTAAGCATCCACTTCAGCTCAGGTCACGATCTCATGGTTTGTGAGTTTGAGCCCCGCATCGGGCTCCGCACTGACAGCTCAGAACCTGAAGCCTGCTTTGGATTCTGTGTCTCCCTCTCTGTCTCCCCCTCCCCCGCTCACGCTCTGTCTCCCTCTGTCTCTCTCAAAAATAAATAAACACTTAAAAAACTAAAAAAGAAATCAGAGGAAAGACGTATGCTTTTTGCAAGGTGTATATGCTCCATTGCTTGGGAAATTTCAGGAAAGAGAGGTCGGCTTTAAATATAAAAGCATTCTGCCCAGCAGATATAAAAGAGGTAAATGAAATTCTTTGGAGGAATCCACACTGTTATTCTTCTCCCATGGTAAATAATCCCCTGTGGTGGGGGACATTATGAAAATCTTGGACATTCAAACTAGGGCATTTTCTTAGTTGTTTTTTTTTTTTTTTTAAAGCCATGCTTTTTTTTTTTTTTTTTTTAGCTATCATCTTCAACTTAAAATCTTCGGTTTTTAAGATACATTATAATTTTGAATAACTGAAAGTCTAGTTTTTAGTGATCTCACTTGTGCTAACTGACCTCCTAGGATTCAACTCAGCATATCCATGGATTTAACTACAAGTGTAGCTCTTTCCCCCGCTCTTACGGGTTTGATCTACTGGACGCTTTTTCAGCTCTGTTGTTTACTAGTGTTGCAGATGTTACGACTGTGTCGTCCAGTACAGTCATGCGTCAGGAATTCACGAGCTGCCGTTGCCCTTGATAAGCATGACCAGAGGACTGCACATTCACCTGCTGGTTCGTGTGTTTGGCCCTTCCCAAGCTTGACCGAAGGGAGAGTGCAAACGTCCCTAATTAATGTGATTTGTTTCCATTTTTGCAGCCATGCAATGATGGACCTGCTGGTTGAACTTTGCCTTCAGAACCACCTGAATCCATCCCACCATGCCCTGGAGATCCGGTCTTCGGAAACCCAACAGCCTTTGAGTTTTAAGCCAAACACTTTAGTTGGGACCCTGAATGTGCACACTGTGTTTCTCAAAGAGAAAGTTCCCGAAGAGAAGGTTAAGCCTGGCCCACCTAAAGCACCTGAGGTCAGTAGGACAAGCGGACCCTTTGTCACCTGAGGACATATGCAGACACCTGTGGCCCAGGGGTTGAGGAGGGGGCTGGTGGGGCCCCTCTTATCTAAGTAACACCTGCAGACAGCTGTTGTTGGAATGCTTACTAACAACGCTGGGCAAAGTGAGGCCCTAACTGGGCTTCTTATCAAAGATGGAAGTAAACTGAGCTTAATAACATTCACGGTTGTAACTTTGCTCCTTCGGATGTTATAGAAGAGGAATCAGTCTAGACCAGAGCCATCCACTGGAACTTTCTGCACAGATGGGAATGGTCTGTAACCCTGCATGTTCCAAGGAGGCCGCCCCTGGCGCGTGTAGCTAGTTATTAAGCAGGTGTGATGCAACTTGTGTGATTGAGAAACTGAGCTTTTAATTGTATTTAATTTTAATTCATTTACATTGGAATAACCACAAGGAGCCCGTGGCTACCATGTTGAATTAGGTAGAACCGCTCTAGAAAATCCTAGGTCTTTCAGTCCAAGGAAGCTATGGCGATACGGGGAAGATTTGAACTTCTCCTAGACAGAGGAAAAACAGGAGTTTTCCCTTTGGAGAAACTGACGTCCGAAATTTGTACTCAGTGCACTTGGGGAATATCTCATACACAGATTTATTTCAGGCTTTTGGTTATTGGTTAAAATGAACTCCAGCTGCTTATGGTACTTCTTAATAAAGCTTTGCTGTGAATCTTTTAGTGCCATTGGAAAGCTTTTAGGTGCTTGGAATATCTACTAAATTTTTCTGCTTTTAAACATGGCAGTTTGGCCAGCAGTTCATCTTCTGTACGTTTTTAGGTTTGGGTGGTTAATAAATTATAATCGGTGCCATCGATACCCTGGAAAGGGGCATGGGATCCAACGAACTATTCAGCACGCACTTAGTGGGTCTACTCTTCAGGGCGTTCGGACAATGTCGAGTCAGTAAAGGCCAAGAAAAAGTTGCCTTTATGAACCTTTGGCATATTAAAATTTTTTTGACGGGTCCGTTTATCACTAGACATTTAGAATCAGGTGTAGTCAAACCGATTGGTTTTTTCCCTGATTATAATGGCTCTCATTATATGTTTATTACATGTATATGTCTGCTGTATGCCTCTTATGTAGTCCCAGCTTAAATATGTGTATGTAGTATATATACAAAAAAATATGTATATACACAGACATGTATACATACCGTATATACTTATAGAGATATTAATATATTTATGTGGGTCTGGCTATTTGAACAAAAATTTGATATCTTGGGGTTTTTTTTAGGATTTTTCTTGAAATTGAATTATTCGTGATACTTTCAAACGATTTTCATGTAGACAATATGTGCAAGTGCCTTGTGTTCAGGTCTGTTGGGATCCTTGAAAGATGGTAGTTAGGCGTAGGTGTTAAATTATAAATCAGGATCCCTCCCGATGTCCATTCCCTTGTGTTGTTAGCAGTTTGTTCCTTAGTGAGCAAGGCTACGGTCAGTGGTTTATTCCAGGTGCATATTGTTCACTACTGAGTCTGCCATTTCCCCCCATGACCCACTCAGTTTCTGGAGAAGGGCTCGGGCTGCCCCAGATCTTGCCGCACTCATTCTAGAGCACCAATAGGGGTTGGAGCCGTGTGCAAACATGCCCTTATAGAATACTTTCGTCCCGTATGTTCTTCCAGAAATCCGTGCGCTTGGTAGTGAATTACCTGCGAACGCAAAAGGCCGTGGTGCGTGTGAGCCCCGAGGTGCCGCTCCAGAACATTCTCCCAGTCATCTGCGCAAAGTGTGAGGTCAGCCCAGAGCACGTGGTGCTCCTCAGGGACAACATCGCCGGGGAGGAGCTGGAGCTGTCCAAGTCCCTCAACGAGCTGGGGATCAAGGAACTCTACGCGTGGGACAATAAACGAGGTGAGGCCGCCCTGCGTCTTTGACGCCCGCTGGGGGAGAGCGCGGGCGGGAATCGCCGTGCCTGGATTTTCAGGCCACTCAAGCTTCTTCCAGAGTTGAAGTGGGCAGAAAGTAAATTCGGTCTGTTCCTGTTCCCCTCGATTGTAATGATGCATCTCCCCCCATCCTGAGCCTGTCCTGTTCATTCCCTGTCTCCTGCGAGCTTCCGTGACGTGAATAAAAACAGGCCCTGGACCAGAACTACTCACAAAGCCTGCATGAACCAGTTTCTCTTGGATTTCTTTTTCAGTACCTGCCCCAAGTCTCAAACATTGCTCATTGTCAGAACCAGCTGACAATTCAGCTTTTTCTAAAACTGCCCGAATGAATTATAGTTCAGGAGATCAGTCCTCGAGAACCACCCACAAGGCCATGTGGGGCTTCCTCAGCGTTGATGCCAGAGACACCTAATGCTCGTGTGAATTTGGTACTTGACCTGACGGCCCAGAGCCTCTGGGGGAGCGGCCGCTCTCGAGACCATTCACTGTTGGCACAGAGGCTGATAGGTGCGTAAGCAGATTTCCCTGATTGACACAAAGGGCTGACCATATTGAAACAGCTGCCAGACCAAAATAAATCAATGAATGAGCAAGTAAAAAAATAAATACATAGCCCTTGACTTTAGAACTTACTGAAATGAACTTCATATAAGTGCCTTTTAATGAGGCTCATTTGATCTGTTGCCTTGTATTTATTCCACAGATACCAAGTGGGTAGGGTTTTTAAAGTATAAACCTATCCTGTTTTTTCGTGTTTCTCTAGTGTCCTTCAGATTCTTCCGGGAAAATCTGTTTCTCTTATTACTGATGTCATTGCAAAATCAGTGATCATCATGGAATCTCTCTCCTCTGCCAAATCTCCCACAGGTTCTGGACCCCAGGTCTCATTTGCCATTCGAGGAAGGGTTTTAGCTCAGTCACATATAAAATGCATAGACTATTTATTCCTGCAAAAAAAAAAAAGAAAAAGAAAAAGAAAATAAAGTGCTCTGACATTTGAGAGCAATGCATCTTGTGCTTTATGCCGCATCTCTCAAAAACTCAGACAAGATTATTCCCAGCATCTGCTCCGAGGGTTGGATATAGTGGGTGTGTCTGTCAGGCTCTTATCAGCCCTGTTTAAATTTGGTTTCTGTGCCTCTTTGGAAATAGAGCTTTCATTTGGTAAGACAAGAAAAAAAAAAAAAGGAGAAAAGGAAAGAAAAGAAAGAAAAACTGTCCCCACAAATATGTGAAAGCAAAAAGCTTGCACAAACACGCATTTCTCTTCTAGGTCAGTCATCAGCTCTATCTGTTGGGACCCCAGCAGCGTCCCCAGAAAATAAAGGAGTAACAGCCGGCACGGGCATGGTGGGTGACCGGCCCCTGCCCGGGACACGGTGTCTCTTTCATCTGGACCGTACAGTGCCATGTGCTCTGCCGGCTGTGCAGTATTTGATTACCATCCCCGCCAAACGCCTTTATCCCTACTGGCAGTCAAGTATTTGGGAAGAAGGGAGAACATTCCGGAAGATGTCTGCGGGGAGCCCTCTCTCTAGGCCCCTCTTGCATTACATCCCCTCCCCAGCCAGCAGCTGCTCCAGAGCGGGCAGGGCCAAGGCCGGAGGCGGGGCCAAGGCCGGAGGCGGGGCCAAGGCCGGAGGCGGGGCCAAGGCCGGAGGCGGGGCCAAGGCCGGAGGCGGGGCCAAGGTCGGAGGCGGGGCCAAGGCCGGAGGCCGGGCCTTGCTAGGCAGAGGCCCAACTCTTCTGGAATTCCCGGGATTGGCAGGCTGGAGAAGCAGAAGGCTTTGCTGCCACCTGCTTCCATAGGAGCTCTTAGCAGCCCGGCAGCGGCGGGCTGGAGGAGATCAGGGGCTGGGGACTTGGCCCCTCTCCTGCAGGGGTGCAAACAGCACCACCACCACCCCACCCCCCCCCCCACCCCCCGGCCCGGGGCCTGCAGGGGGCGGGGGCCAAGGCTGTACTCAGGGGCTGGTGCAGACCAGCGAGGCTTGCCCTCACTCTCTCCTTGCCTGCTTTTTCCAGTTCTTCTGACCAAAACTCAGTCGGAGCCTTCCCTGAGCTGTCAAGGTACAGTGAACCTGCAGGCCTGCTCCCACCCCAGCTGGACTTTGCATGGCTCTGGGCTAGGACGATGCATGCAAGTGCACTGGCGTAGAGGAGCTGAGGGAACGCAGGCTTGCCACGCCGGGCCTCCGGGAGCGTGTCTGTCGGCTGCTAGGCGGCTTCGGTTTGGCGTCTTGACACCCTGGTTGCCTAAGAGAAGAATGTCCCTTGTGTGGGAGTTCGCTCGGTGCGTCCACCTGCTAAGCAGTGAAGGAGGCCGTTGCAGAAGATGGGTCCTTCTGGAATACACAGTTTCAGGGCAGAGCAGAAGTAGCACTTGCAGAAGATGCCCCGTTTACCTTTTCACCCGTGTCCACCGGTGCCCGCGAGGTCTGCTGCAGAATTTGGGGCAGTGTAGATCATGAAGTCTAATCTTTTCTGTCATAGAAGCGTATATACACGATCATTCTGGCTTTTAGATTTCTTCTGACATTTATCGTAAACCTTACGTATGCTCACATACACCTATATTTACACGTACATGCACACGTATACATGGATACATATAGTCACACTGGAATTTTATTTAAATGTTTTTATTGATCTATTTTTGAGAGAGAGAACACAAGCAGAGCAGGGGCAGAGAGAGGGCGAGACACAGAACTGGAAGCAGGCTCCAGGCCCTGAGCTGCCAGCACAGAGTCCAACGTGGGGGCTGGAACCCATAAACCACGAGATCACGACCTGAGCCGAAGTCGGATGCTTAACCGACCGGGCCACCCAGGCACCCCTGTATGTTGGAATTTATGTGACCTCTTTGAACTGTCCACACACACACACACCCAAGTTCATTTAAATCCCGGTGAGTGTTTGTCTTTTACGTACAAAAGTGTAATGAAACAGATCTTGGTGTTGGTCTGGAAACACAGCCCGTGGGTGTGGGCTCTGACACTGCGGTGGCCCAGGCCACCCTGCACACTCCTTGTCTGCTGAGGTTTACTCCGTCCTACGGTGAAGACAAGTCCGGCGGACAGAAGGATCCGCCCCTGAGAAGCACTGTGAATGGCCGTTGTTTGGGGCAGGAACCTCCTGTCTGTGAAGGCTTCCTCAGTTCACCCGGGTCTGATCTGGGGCAATAGGCAGACGGAGGTCAGCACGGCTCTGATCGGCGCTGTGCACACAGGCTCGTGACGGGCTGCACATCTGCAGAACGCAGGCCTACGGCTCCTCTCGTGCTTGCTCGCTCGCTCGCGCCTGTGCCCTGGCCGCTGAACGGCCCTGACCTTCCATTTTCCTCGTCCGGAAGAGTGAGTGGTTTGGATGAGCTGGTTATTTCAGGGCCCCTGCAGCCCCATTCCATCCCCCCGCGCCGCTCCGTTCATCTCTGTTGTTCTCCGAATCCCGTTAATGCTTTGGCGCAGTTGTGTGCACGCTTACAGATTGAGCACGTCCTCCTCGAAACTTTGATTCGTATTTAACTTCTCGTAAATCAGCGTAAACCGGACGAAAACAGGTTCTGGGCTCAAATTGTGTGTTTGGAACCAGAGAGTGTATGGACACACAGCCGGGCTGTGTGTCCGTGGCCAGGTGCTGGCTGTGACATGTGGCGGCCACCTGCCGACACTTGGGCTGACGGGAACACGGAGGGACACCCAGTGCTCTGGCTCCCTCCTGCATTGTCTGCCGGGGCCCAGAGGCCTCACAGAAGGCACCTCTCAGTACAGAGTCGCCCATCCCTCGCTTCCGCACCTAAGATCATCCGCCTGGGGGCCCTGCTGCCTCCAGACAGCCACCGCCTGCGGCCACACAAGAGAGTGCCTCTCGGATCACCGCGGGCAGCTCTGGCGGCTGGGCCGCCCCTCGGCCTCCAGTCTTGCGGACTTGGTGACCAACCTCTACTGCTATTCAGGGAAAGAAAAAAGAGGCTTGATTGTGCGACAGTTTCCTGATCAGTCTGTCATTGCCGTGGTTGGTGTAATACCCGGTGTGCCAGTGACACGTTCCCTCGTTCGCCTGCCGAGTTCTATGACACCACACATTTTACTACCTTGGCTTCACGTGGCCCTCAATGCTAGACACACGATCGATTATAAATACACCTGTCGACGCCTACTGTTGTTCACCTGGGTGTAGTTTTACCCTGTATCGTAGCACAGCTCAGCCTTCGTAGCTCGGTGCCTGGCGCGGAGGGTTTCAGTGCGATCAGCCGTGAAATCTGTGCGCGCGCACGCGCGCGCGTGTGTGGGGGGGTGGGGGGGCGGGGGGGGATGCATGCCTTGCGATGGGAGTCGCTCGCTCACTGATCTGGATCGGAGGGCACCAGTGGCTTGGCTGGAGTCGCCTGCACGTAACCGAGGGCCTGGGCCTCGTCACTAAACCCCGGGCCTTTGCCGCTCCCAGAAGAATTTAAGGAATGAGGGTGCTTGGGTTTTACTTTGCTAGGGATGCAGCATTAGCGTTCATGCGTTTGCTACTAACGTACCGGCTCTCGTGTGTGTGCTCTCATCGGAGGGTGAAATTCTAGGCCAGCAGATAAAGAAGCTCCTGCTGCTTACCTTGTTTGGGTTGATGTTCTGACAGCAGACTGTGTGATCCCAGTCCAGATTTTCCTACCCGTGGATTGGCGGTCGGGCTGTCCAGCAGCTGGCAGTGGGCCAGGAAATTCATCTTTCTGTCCCTCGGGAATACCCCAATGCCCCCCCCTTGGCATCTCTGGGTGCCTTGGAAGAGAAGAACCGGATGAGTTCATGACAGAGGCCTGGCGTCGGGTGGCAAAGTGGTGTGCCCTCGGTGCTCCTGACCCCTCTTCTGCTGGTTCTCAACCACAGCCCGGCAGCAGAAGCACCGGGGGTTAAAGGGGAGTGAATGCGGGGCGCTGGGTCCCACCCCAGAGGCAGGGGTCTGGAACTGGCCCAAGTCCTCAGTGACGCCATGATGCCGTCAGCTGCCCGACAAGTCTGGGCTTCGACGTCCCCGTCTGGGGGCTCCTGGAGAATGTCATCGGGAAGGAAGACCTTCGGGTTGAGGTCGTAGAAAGCAGATCTGGAAACACGAATCCTGGCAGGTCACATAGGGTTATGTCAGCTACCACCTGGGTAAACCATCGCGGCCAGTCCATGTTCTGGAAACGAGTGGCCTTTTTTAAGCCAGAAAGCTATTGATTTATTTTATTTAGTGAGCGTTTGTACCTCACTCATAATTCCAAAAGTGGATGTTTAACACAGATGGCCCCGTCCTAGTCACCAGTCACGTGTGGCCCTTAGGCACATGGAGTGTGGCCAGTCTGAGCTGAGATGTGCGCTGTGACCCGCACACTCAGCACCAAAATGAATTTAAAAAAATTTTTTTATGTATGTTTATTCTTGAGCAAGAGACAGAGTGTGAGCAGGAGAGAGGAGAGAGAGAGAGACACACACACAGAATCCGAGGCAGGCTCCAGGCTCTGAGCTGTCAGCACAGAGCCCAACGTGGGGCTTGAACCCACGAACCATGAGATCATAATCTGAGCCAAAGTTGGGCACTTAACCAACTTAGTCACCCACATGTCCCACCACCAAAATGAATTTAAAATGTCTCATTAATGGGGTGCCTGGGTGGCTCAGTGGGTTAACAGTCTGACTTTGGCTCAGGTCATGATCTCGTGGTTCCTGAGCTTGAGCCCCACATTGGGCTGTCAGCTCAGAGCCCTCTTCAGATCCTGTGGCCCCCTCTCTCTCTGCCCCTACCCTGACCTCTCTCTCTCTCAAAAAACAATTTCACTAATAATTTCTCTCTCATTTATCTAATGGCATGATAATATTTTAGAAATATTAGATTAAACAAATACATTATTAACATCACACCTGGTTGTTTTTGACGCAGCCTCTAGAGAATGTAAAACAGCATGTGTGATTTACTTCATTTTTCTAGTGGATGGTTCCACCCTAGAACTGCTTGATTGATTTGTTTTTATCATTCATGCACAGGGTTCAATCCCACCCAGAGGAAAATGCCACCCAACTCACTGAAAATTGTGAGAACCTTTAGTCATTTCATAAATGGGACTTGGAGGCTTTGAGGTGGCTTGAAATGCTTTTTTTAATTAAAAATTTGTTTCCATTTATTTATTTTTGTGAGACTGAGCACACGCAGGGGAGGGGCGGAGAGAGAGAGGGAGACACAGAATCCAAAGCAGGCTCCAGGCTCTGAGCTGTCAGCACAGAGCCCAACACGGGGCTTGAACCCATGAACCGTGAGATCATGACCTGTGCCGAAGTCAGACAATTAACTGACTGAGCCTCCGAGACGCCCCTCAAAATGCTTTGGAAGAAATAGTTGCTGGTTTGTCCTATAAAAACCAAAATAAAGTTTAAGGGTGGAGGACTCATTTATCGACATGTTTAAAGTGTGGTGTTTAATCTCATTCCATAGACTGATAATAATGATACTTTTGTTTTCTCCGCAGAAACCTTTAGAAAATCATCGCTTGGCAACGATGAGACAGATAAAGAGAAGAAAAAATTTCTGGGATTTTTCAAAGTTAATAAAAGAAGCAGTAGTAAGGTAATGGGCTGAATACACGTATGATTCTGCATTACGTAAAAATAGTTGCGTGGGATGTTTGTACTCACCCTGTCTTGGAATTTTTCTAAATATTTGTAGGAATATTAATTTCTTCAGGTGAAAGGGAACTTATTCATATGCAGGAAAGTGACTGACATACATCCAGACTTGATTCCTAAAGCAGGGTGATAATGTTGTGTTCTCCAGTGGGACCCAAAGCCACGAGCCCTGCTCTGCCGGCTCGTGCACAGCACCCGGTGTCCAAAAGGTATATTTTGCTAATCCCTAGTATTTGCTCCTTCCTAGTGAGACTAAAAGGACAAAAGCGGTCCGGCCACTGGCGGGCTCTGATTCCATATTTGTATCCAGTTCCAGGCAGAGTGGGAGGGTAGCCTGGTGCTGGTGAGAAACCCCTGTGCCCACCGCCCGGACCTGTGCATCTCATTTCCCCGGTTCAGGAGGCCGAGGGAGGGGACGGTTCACACCACTTTGCTGATGAGGACGGGAAGCAGGAAATAACGGTGCTCAGGGTCCGGGCTTAGATCCGGGCTGCACAGCCCGCAGCACCCCAGGCCCGCGGTGGTTTCTGGTTCAGAGGAGGGGGGGCAGTGAGCTCCAGGGTGAAAGCCAAGGTCAAGTGTGGCTCAGGAGCTTGGCCTCCTGCAGGTGTCTGTTGCCTTTGGCAGTGACCCACACACACCGGCTCATTTTCCTCTTTGTGTGTCCTGATGCTTTGATTTTGCTTTTGTGAATCTCTTTTTTGTTACTGGTTACATGCCCTTTCTCTGATGTTGCTAGGTGTCCTTTGAAAATCAGTGCTCGTCGTACTTCTCTCAAGATCCTTGGTGCTTTCCTTCTCTCTATCCCGTATTCCCTCCCAGCCCCTCCTCCCCCTTCCCCCTTCTCCTTTCTCTCCTCTCCCCCTTCCTCATCCCCTCTTCCTTTCTCTCTCCTCCCCCTTCCCCCTCTTTTCTCTCCCCTCCCCCACCCCCTCCTCCTTTCTCTCCCCTCCCCTCCTTACCCACTCTTCCTTCCTCTCCCATCACCTCCCCCCTTTCTCTTCCCTCCCCTCCTCTCTTCTCCTTTTTTTTTTTCTGGTCAGGTCAGGATTACTTGAAATTACAGATTCCAACTTTTGCGTTTGAATTTCCCTTCACTCTATAAATGTGGGGCTTCTGGGTTCCTGAAATCTGGGAGATCACATTTTCCAAGACTGCGTTCCTCACTGTCCTCCTTGATCCTGATGGAACCAAGTCATAGTAAAACCTACCATTTCCTCACACGGGGATCTCAAGAGTCCTCTGGAGTCTTACTCCTTTGGAGGGAAGGAACTGCCAGCAAAGCCAGTAAAAAACCAAGAAACGCTTTTGTTTTTAGCAAAATAAGGTCGCCTGTGGTGTGGGGGTGGGAGGCTGCCTGGCTTACGCCACCGCCGGGGACACTGGGAAAATGCCAAGGCTGCGGGACTCTTTCTGTCCTGGCGTCTTGGCGCTGTCCCTGTCAGGCTGCGCTTAGTTTCCCTTCTCCTGCACCTCCTCTCTCCCTTACTTTGTTTTATTTTGCCCTCGACTTCTCTTACCGGAGTATCTGTGGTTTGTGGCCCCAGCCTCTCCAGGCCTTGTTCCTCTTCGCTTCCTGGATTGAGAGGCTGTGCTAAATGCAGCTTAGCTTCGTCTTCTGGAAGCCTGCTGACGGGTAGTATCCAGCCCATTGCACAGTCGAGGAAGCACAGGCTGCATGCCCCTGAGCTGACCACGGTCCGAGTCCACACCGGCCTGTCCTTCCAGTGCCCTGGCTATTCCTCCCTTACTCCCACTGTACTTGGTTCACACTTTTCTTCATGAATCCTAGGAGGGTTGGGTAAAATCATTACTTTCTTTAAGTTTTTTTTAATATTCTATTTATTTTTGAGAGAGAGAGATAGAGCGTGAGCGGAAGAAGGGGCAGAGAGAGAGGGAGACGCAGAATCCGAAGCAGGCTCCAGGCTCCGAGCTGTCAGCACAGAGCCCGATGCAGGGCTCGAACTCACAAACTATGAGATCATGACCTGAGCCAAAGTCAGACGCTTAACCGACTGAGCCATCCAGGCGCCCCGGGCAAAATCATTAAGTGATTCCTAAAATGTTACGATGCCAGATAGTCTGCACACATCTCAAGAGAACAGAACACTGAGAATGGAGAAATGCCAAGGCAATTTGAAGCTAACATAGGTCTTTGCAGTATCTCCTTAAAAGCAAAAAAATATATACGTGTGTGTGTGTGTGTGTGTGTGTGTGTGTGTGTGCATGTAGTCTCAACAAGGATATACTTAAGGGATAGCATTTTGGCTGAAGCAGCTGAGGGTGCATATCTCTCCTTATTATAAAGCTTTGGTATCTTAGGGGCCCCTGGGTGGCTCAGTTGATTGAACGTCTGACTTGAGCTCGGGTCAGGATCTCACGGTTCATGAGTTTGAGCCCCATGTTGGGCTTAAATGCTGTCAGCCCAGAGCCCGCCTGGGATCCTCTGTTCCCCTCTCTCCCTGCCCCCCCCCCCCCCACTCATGCTCCTCTCAAAAAATAAAAATAAGACTTTGGTATTTTCATTTTTGGTATTTTAAACTTGGGGGTTTCATTTTAAAACATGGTAATTTTCTACTATCTGGACACTATTTATTCTTGTAACTCAGCGGTTCTGAAAAAGTACCTAAGAATCACCCTAAGACCTCGCCTAACAATTGGATTCTTGGGTCTTCTCCCCAGAGATTCTCATGGGGGAGGGGGGGTGTCAGGAGCTGTATCTCCTGCTGCGCCCTGTGATTCTGTAGCCGGAGGCCAGTGAACCATCAATGCGAGACATCGTTCTTCACGATGGAGCGAGATACCATGATTGTTTATCTTTTGTGGAGAGTGAGATGTTCGGTGAATTATTTCTGCTGCACTCACTGAGCAGATTTAGAAAGCCCCAACCAACACTTGTTACTCAATTGGTTTTCAGAGCCCACTCATTCGGCCCAGACGCACTAACTACTGTTTTCTTCTTGTGCGTTTTCCAAGCGGACGATATGCTTTTGGGAAAATGCAAAAAGAAAATGCCTCCCCGTGAGTCATGGATTTCACAACCAGTTTTCAGATCAGTGAGCACTTCGGTTAGGGGCTTCTGGGTTCCTGAGCGGAGGGACGAGCCCCAGGATTCCCATCTAGAGTCTGCTGCCTTGAGGACCACGCTGGTATCTTTGGCTGTAGTAATCGCTGAGGATGACTTTCGACCTGGGCTTGCTTGACCTTTGACCTGGAGATGACCTGACGCGTGTCTGTGTTCCAGGCGGAGCAGATCGGGCGGTGCGGGCTGGACGGCGATGGGGACCCGTCACGGTCGGCTTTGGGAATGGGCTCGAATGTGAGTACTAACCCCGCAGGGGCTTCTTGCTAACCGGGCGCGCTTCTTGCTGCTTCAAGGAACCTTCTAAAAATGGAATCCTAGATTCGTTTGGTTGTTAGGTTTTTGTGCTTTCAGTCTGGATAAATGCACAAAGCTGCACATGGGCTACTCGTTTACCTGCCCGTGCTACGCCTGGAGCAGGTACCAGTCAGCACGGTCAGGAGGATCCTTGCTTAGAAGGACTGAACTTACGCTCTCCGGACTCACTCCTGTACGCTCAGGAGGAGCTGATGGTTTGGGGGCCACCTGGCCCTCTTTCCCACCCTGAACCCACCAGTTCCCAAACTCCTCAACTACGCTTTGAAGGGAAATTTATTCAAGTTTTATGTATTTATTTTTTTAGTTTTATTTTGAGAGAGAGAGACAGGGGAGAGAGAGGGGGGGAGAGAGAGAATCCCAGGCGGGATCCTCACTATTCGCACGGAGCCCGATGTGGGGCTCGAACTCACGAACCATGAGGTCATGACCTGAGCCGAGATCAAGAGTCCGACGCTTAACTCACTGACCCACCCAGGTGCCCCGAAAGGATTTGTTAAAACTACCTGTGCCCTCATGTTTCAAAGTTGGCATGTAAAACTTTTCTTCATAATTAAAACATTTTTTTTCACGTTTACTTATTTTTGAGAGAGAGAAAGAGACAGAGAGACAGAGTGCAAGCAGGGAGGTACAGAGAGAGAGGGAGACAGAGGATCTGAAGTGGGCTCCAGGCTCCGAGCTGTCAGCATAGAGCTTGACGTGGGGCTCAAACCCACAGATGACGAGATCATGACCTGAGCCCAAGTCAGAAGCTTAACTAACTGAGCTACGCAGTTGCCCCAAACCTTTTTTTCACGATTTTAAATACTTGAAGGAAAAGAATTCATAGTATGTTATAAATACTGACATTTAAAGTATATCTAATAAAGATATGCTTTACCATCACATTTTAAAATTATATGGGCAAACCCTTCAACAGCGATAAGAAATTTTGCATTATTTTCCTTTTCCGTTCTGCCAGTCCCCGTGTAATATTCTGTTCTAGTCAATATATATTTTATGCTTAAAGGTCTTTTATAAAGGCTTAAATGAAATGTAAGATAAAAACGTCTATCGAAATTGGATTCTTTTAAATTTCACGTGATCATAAAGCTTTAAGTAGAAAAACATTCTGACAGATTAAGTTCACATTACAGCTGCAAATAAATAAAAACAGTATAAATATGTTACGACTTTTGATATATAATTGTTGAGCATGAAAATTCACTTTTTTAGAAGTTTTTTTTTATTTTGAGTGGGGGAGAAGGGCAGACAGAGAGAGAGAGGGGAGTCCCAAACAGGCTCCATACTGGCTCAGCACGGAGCCCGACCCAGGCCTCGATCCCACAGACTGTGAGATCACAACCTGAGCTAAATGAAGAGTCAGACGCTCAACCAACTGAGCCACCCCGGTGGCCCTGAGAAGTTAATTTTTTTGAAAAGATGTCACCTTTTAATAAGACAAAAAGTATTTTTTTCCATTTATTTAATATATCCATTAATGAACATAATTTATGGATAAATCTAGATAAGCTTCCACATTGAATTTTGGGACTCTTTTATATTAAGCCTTGAAAAACATTTTACATAAATAAGTCTACAAAGAAGGAAAAGTTAAGCTGTCTGCAGCTTCTGCAGGTAATTCACAGAGTGATCTATTGTGAAAATGGTTTTGAATGGACTTTTTTTCCTTAATTTTTTAATGTTTGTTTATTTTTGAGAAAGAGACAGAGCGCAAGCAGGGGAGGGGCAGAGAGAGAGGGAGACGTGGAATCCGAAGCAGGCTCCAGGCTCTGAGCTGTCAGCCCAGAGCTCACATGGGGCTCAAACCCACGAACTGTGAGATCATGACCTGAGCCAAAGTTGGACACTTCACTGACTGAGCCATCCAGGAGCCCCTCGAATGGTGTTTTATCTCTACCTGATTAAGTTCTTTTCAAATTTGTCAACAGACAAGATTTGGAGGCCATTTGACTGGTAAAGGACTTGTTACTCAATCACCCTGGAGTTACTGACTTCTGGGAGGTATAAGGAAAACCTTAACCAGACTTATCAAATAATAATTATACTCATTCCTTGTAGGCATTTTTTTAAAATACCGTTTGAAGACTTCCTTCCTGAAGGAACAAATGTGATAGAAACAGGTGTAGACATCAAATAATATATGTGAAGAATTAAAAATTTTTTCTTTATGTTTATTTATTTCTGAGACAGAGAGAGACAGAGCATGAACGGGGGAGGGCCAGAGAGAGAGAGGGAGACACAGAATCTGAAGCAGGCTCTAGGCTCTGAGTTGTCAGCACAGAGCCCGACGCGGGGCTGGAACTCACAAAGCACAAGATCATGACCTGAGCCGAATTCGGACGCTTAACCGACTGAGCCACCCAGGAGCCCCTCATCCCAAATTTTAAATCTGTTTTTGTCAAGATCTGGGGCTTATAGCCACTTTGGTTTATGGAGAAAGTTTGCCCTGTACACGAATTGGCAAAACAAGCCCTTATTTTCCAACCAAGAAGCCAAATCAAATTTAATTTGGGTTAAAAAAAAACTCACATCATACTTTAAAATTTAACTGAATGTGTTAATATGTGTCCCCATGACAAAATGATATGACTTCTGAATCTAACAGTAGATGTGTGGAAATGTTTCAGTTCCTCACATGTCACTTTAAAAACATAGGAGTTTAATGCCCTGAATTTAATACTACTTTTCCCTTTTAGTGGTCATGGGTTTTTTTCTTAATTTTAATTTTTTTAATTATTTTTTTATATTTAAACTCAAGTTAACACAGTTTAGTCTTGGCTTCAGGAGTAGAATTTAGTGATTCATCACTTACACAGAACACCCAGTGCTCATCCCAAAAAGTGCCCTTTTTTAAAATTTTTTTTTTACATTTATTTATTTTTGAGAGACAGAGAGAGGCAGAGCCCAAGTGGGGGAGGGACAGAGAGAAAAGGAGACAGAGAATCCCATGCAGGCTCCAGGCTCTGAGCTGTCAGCACAGAGCCCAACACGGGGCTCGAACCCACAAAGCTCAAGATCATGACTTGAGGTGAAGTCAGATGTTCAACCGAATGAGCCACCCAGGTGGCCCCAAAAAGTGTCCTTTTTAATGCCCGTCACCATTTAACCTACCCCCCCACCCACTTCCCCTCCAGCTACCCTCAGTTTGTTCTCTGTATTTAAGAGTGTCTTATAAGTGCCTCCCTCTCTATTTGTATTTTGTTTTTCCTTCCCTCCCCCTGTGTTCATCTGTCGTGTTTCCTAAATTCCACATGTGAGTGAAATCATATGATATCTGTCTTTCTCCAACTGACTTATTTCACTTAGCATAATACACTCTAGTTCCATCTACGTTGTTGCAAATGGCAAGATTTCATTCTTTCTCATCGCCCTTTTTTAAAGTGTATTTCTATTTAAGAGCGAGAAAGAGTGCTAACATGCATGAAAGCGGAGGAGGGACAGAGAGGGAGAATCCCAAGCAGGCTCCACGCTGTCAGCACAGAGTCGGGCGCAAAGCTCCATGCCACGACCCTGAGATCCTGACCTGAGCTGAAATCAAGAGGCGATGCTCAACCAGTTGAGCCACCCAGACGTCCCTTAATGGCTATATTTTAAAGCTCTGTGCAAATCAGCTCTCAGCTGTCAAGACAACCAAATCTCATTGGTTTCCAGTTTGAGGAAGGATTTACACGTGGCCGGAGCTGAGGCCGTACTTGAGCTAGATGCGGCCGCAGGCACCTGTCCACAGAAGTGCCTGTAACCATTCTTATCTTTGTCTAAATAACCCTGAATAAAATTACCTAATGATTTTTAAGACAATCTCGTCTTTAGTTGTGTAATCTACGCAGGTTTTTACCTGCCCTGACCACATCAGCAATGCCATTTGCTTTGCGAAAAAACAGACTTAAATCCACTGAGAATGGTTTGAAATGTCCGTTGACTCATTAGTCTGTAATTTTGGTCTCAATTTTGGCCACAAATTATTGGATAATGTCTTCTAGGAGCGCTTGGGTGGCTCACTCGGTTGAGCATCTGACTTTTGATTTTGGCTCAGGTCATGATCCCATGGTCATGAGATTGAGCCCTGTGGCGGGCTCTGTGCTGAGTGTGGGGCCTGCTTAAGATTCTCTCTCTCCATCTCTCTCTCTCTCTCTCTTTCTCTGTCTCCCTCTGCCCCTCCCTCATTCGCGCACATGCACACGTGTTCTGTCTCTTTAAAAAAAAAAAAAGTCTTCCAATATTTCATACACTCTATAAGCTACATTTGTGTTTGAGTAAGGAGTCTATTTAATTACACTGGAGGGCTTGGCCGCTCACACCATTTTACTTAATGCAGTTAAGTATTACAGCTTTTTCTACAGCAAAGAATGGCCGCATAAATTTTGTTGTGGGCGTTGCTAATCTGTGTGAGTTTTTTTCTCAGTGCAACGTAAGAAAATACATTTATGATATAGATAAATAGAACCTAGGCAAAAACTTCATAGGAACTGTTCAAGGCGTTTATAAGAAAAATTACAAAATTCCACAGAGGCACACAAAAGTAGAATTGTACACGTGGAAGGCATACCGTGTTCTTAAATATGAAGATTCAACATTATTCTGTTGATTGGGTTTTCTCATAGAGCTAAATAAATTGGTTATAAAGTTTACTTGGAAAAATAAACAAGCAATGACTAGCCAGGAAAACTCTGAAAGGCAAGGAGGGTGGAAAAGCCTAACCAGTTTTAAAATGCTTCTTAAGGGGTGCCTGGGTGGCTCAGTCAATTAAGCGTCTGACTTCGGCTCAGGTCATGATCTCGCAGTGCAATCCATGGGTTTGAGCCCCGAGTTGGGCTCTGTGCTGACAGCTCAGAGCCTGGAGCCTGCTTCGGATTCTGTGTCTCCCTTTCTCTCTGCCCCTTCCCTGCTCTCATTCTGTCTCTCTCTCTCTCTCTCTCTCTCAAAAATAAATAAACATTAAAAAAAAACTTTTTTAAAATAAATAAATAAAATGCTCCTTAAGCCTCTGTAATTCAGACCGTGTCATATTGGCCACAGTAGCTCAGTGGAACCCAATAGAAAATCTGGAGCGAGTTGAAGACAGAAATTGATATACAATTTGGCCACATGTCAAATCAGTGGAGGAAAATAATCTTATTAATTCAGGAATTTGAGATCACTGAATAGCCCTACAGAGAAAGATAAAATCGTGTACATTTTCACCATAAATATGAGGGTAAAAAACAAATGAATCAGAAATGTAAATGTAAAAATTGAAACCATACAGTTACTAGCAGAAAATAGGAGTGAATTCATCTGCAAATTGAGAGTATGGGATACTTTCCTAAACACTGGTGAATTTGACTGCAAGGGAAACTAAATTCTTGAATAACAAAAGAGAGGGAGAGAAGGAGGGAAAGGGAATGTTATAAGCAAAGTAAATGTCCAGATGATGAATGTGGGACCAGGGCTCTTAGAAAAGCAATGGCAACCATAAATAAGTGAAATCATAGGGCATTTGTCTTTCTCTGTCTGACTTTATCTTATTTAGTGTGATTCCCTGTAGGTCCATCAACGTCAGTGCAATTGGCAAGATTTCATTTTTTTCTATGGCCGAATAATATTCTGTCGTACATCTTTTCTATGCATTCAGTTATATATGGGATCAAAAAAAATAAAAAGCAAACAAATGGACTCATAAAAACAGAACAAACTGGTGGTTGTCGGAAGGGTGAGTGTGGGGGGAATGGGCGAAGTAAGCGAAGGGGATTAAGACCTACAAGCTTCCAGTCACTGGGAAGAAAAATACAGCTTAGAGAATGTAGTTGATAATATTGTAATAATGTTGTACAATGTGACACTACACTTACCGCGGTGGGCATTGAATGATGTAGAGACATGTTGATTCCCTATGTTGTACACCTGACACGAATACAACATTGTGTATCTACTTCAAATTAAAAAAAAAAAAAAGAACGAAAGAAAGAAAAAGGGGGCTCCTGGGTGGCTTAGTCAGTTAAGCGTCCGACTCTTGGTTCTGGCTCAGGTCATGATCTCACGGTTTGTGCGTCGGACACCCACATCGGGCTTGGGATTCTCTCCCTCCCTCTCTCTCTGCCCCTCCCTGGCTTGCTACCTCTCCCTCTCTCTCTCCCTCCCTCCCCTCAAAAATAAATAAATAAACAAACATTAAAAAAAGGTGACCTTCTAACCAAGAGAGATATTCATAGAAAGTTCGCAGAAAAAGAGGTGTAAGCGATGCCTAAATAAATGGAAAGTGCCCAGATTCACTCCTAATGAGAAATAGAAGTTAAACCTACAGCAAACTTCCCTTTCACCTCTTCCGGGGTCTGTTTGAACAGTACAAAGCTGGAAAAGGAGAAAGAGCCTTATATGCCGATGGAGTGTTTTCTGGGATTTTTTTTTTTTTTAATGAAGGGCGACTTTTACTGGACTTTTAAGTGTCCAACCTCGGCTCAGGTCATGATCTCATGGTTTGCGGGTTCAAGCCCAGAGTCGGGCTCTGCAATGACAGCTAGGAGCCTGCTTGGGATTCCTTCCCTCCCTGTCTCTCTCTCTCTCTCTCTCTTTCTCTCTCTCCCCCTCTCGCCCCCCTCTTCCCTACACACGCTCTCTCTCTCTCTCTCAAAACAGATAAATAAACTTAAAAAAAAAAAAAGGACTCCCTTGCTAGTGGATCAGGAAGGACTTCCAAGCGCTGCCGGGAGAGTGTGTTGAGTCAGTGCTGCCACTAGGGGTCAGTGTTTTCACAAGCAGAGTGAATCCTGCTGACACTCTGTCGTCCTGGCCTGGAAAGAGCCCAAATTCCCTGTTTGGAATGTCCACAAATTGTGAGTAGAAAGCTATGTCCTGAGGGCTGAGCCACAGGTGTGTGAGGTAGAACTGAGTTTTGTTCTAAAGCAATTTCGAAGAGAGCTATGATGATGGCTTTGTACCTTTCGCTCTTTTTATTTTTTTTTAAGTTTATTTATTTTGAGAGAGAGAGAGCACGAGCAGGGGAGGGGCAGGGAGAAAGGGAGAGAGAGAGAATCCCAAGCTGACAGTGCAGGGTGCGACACGGGGCTCAAACTCACGAACCATGAGATCATGAGCTGAGCCGAAGTGGGACGCTCAACCGACCGAGCCGCCCAGGCGCCCCATGTTGTGTATTTTCTTGCGCCTGTCTTTCTACAGACACCCAGGGCCAGCCTCGTGATACACAGCTGTGATTGCCTCCACGGAGCTCTGTGCCGTTCACAATGTGCTCTATCTCAGCGTGGTCTCTTTGTAATTTGTTATGACTCGGGCGGTGAGCAGCTTCTCTCTCGAATCATCTCAGTTGACTGGGATGCAGCAGAACTCTGCCCCTTCTTTGAGAAGCAGGCTCTGAAGTCAGCAACCATCGCTGCCTGGTTTTGTTGACACAGCGGAGTCGTGGAGTAGCAAAAGCTGAATGACGTTAAGCTCTTTCTTAAGAGCTCTCTGCTTAATGTATCTTAAGCCAGGTACCGTTCATGTGCAGCCAGTGAAAATTGATTTCCACATAGTTTGACGCTATATGTCTGATGCTAAAGGCACACATTTAGGGGGCGCCTGGGTGGCTCAGTCAGTTACGCGTCCGACTTCGGCTCAGGTCATGATCTTGCAGCTCGTGAGTTCGAGCTCCGCTTCGGGCTCTGTGCTGACAGCTCGGAGCCTGGAGCCTGCTTCCGGTTCTATGTCTTCCTGTCTCTCTGCCCCTCCCCCACTCATTTCTCTCTCTCTCTCTCTCTCTCTCTCTCTCTCCCCCTTCAGAAATAAATGAACATTAAAAAAAATAAAACTAAAGGCAGACGCTTAGCTGAAGCAAAGCCAGGTCGCATAAGGAAAAAAGTTATTCGTGCCAAAGCTCATCCCAGTTGCCCAACACTCTAAATTTTTGTGCAGAGATTTTAAATGCTGGTTTCTCTCATTGGAAAGGGAAAGTAGTGGGAATTGCAGACCTAGAGGCGATGGTCCACAGTTCCGGCGACAGTGGTGGGGATTGTGAGTTTCTACTTCTGCCCTTGAGCTACGTGTTGGCCAGGGGTTGGGATGACCCAGGAGGGGTGCCAGCGGCCCCCTTTGCAAATGCCTGCTGGACACTAATGCCACCCAGGGCCCATCCTGTTCGACGATCAGGACACTGTAAAGAGGAAGGGGGACAGAACTAGGGCAGAAGCGGGTGAGAGAGAAACTTTATTTTGATGTTTTTGATGAGTCACAGTGATATCGATTGTTTTCTTTTTTTAAATTTTTTTCAGTGTTTATTTATTTTTGAAAGAGACAGAGCGTGAGTAGGGGAGGGACAGAGAGAGACAGAGACAGAATCCAAAGCAGGCTCTAGGCTCCCAGCTGTCAGCAAAGAACCCGATGTGGGGCTCAAACCCATGAACCGTGAGATCATGACCTGAGCCGAAGTCGGATGCTCAACCAACTCAGCCACCCAGGCGCCCCATCCATTGTTTTCTTAAACAAAATTGTCCCAAGTTGTTACTGCCTCCTTTAGAATGTCCTCCCTTTCACCGGAACTGTGGACGATGGCCGCTCTTGGGTACCTGTCACCCAGGGCTCCCACATTTCTTTCTTTTGTCGGCCCTCGTTGCCCCTAGCAGGGAGCAGCGGTACCCCGGTCCCCGGAGGGATGAATACTTTCCTGTGCGCTCTCTGTGCCAGAGTCACGTGTCTCTCTGCAGCCAGCAGACTGGCACCTTTTACCAGGAGGACCCCGCGAACCACCCAGGCTGCTGTCTGAAAAGCAAGTGAGGGGGACACTATGGGGAGGGGGAGATTAATTCTACTCTTCGGAAGTGGAGACCAGAAGTTAAGGCACCCGGGTTAGAGACATGGACTGCGCGAATATCTACTTCCTGTCACATAATCCGGGAATAATACTCTGGATATTGCCCGCTCAGCGGGTACCCTGAAGGAAGTTGAGTCTGGGGCCTTGTTCTATAGCACGATGAACGCTGTGGGACCATTCCAGAGCAGAACGGAGGGGCAAGTTAGGAGCAAAGGGTCGATGAGATCTGGAGGCTGACCGTGGTCATTCCCAAAAAGGGACAGTTGAGCGTGAGGTGTAACGTGCTGATCACACCTGTGCTACATGTCGAGAGCCAGAAACCGGTCACCTTCTCAGGCTTTCTACTTAGGGCTGTTGTTTAAAATAGTAGAGGATCCCACCCTCCCCCCCCCCCCCCAGTCAAAAGTCCAGGGCCAGACTGCTCCACTCGTCAGTTCTACCAAACATTCGAAGTAGAATTAATTGTCCTTCTCCAGCTTCCAAAAAATGGAAGAGGAGGGAACACTTCCAACTCATTTTGCGAGGCCGGCATTACCCTGATGATCAGTTCAGTATCCATGATGGACATAGATGCTGAAATCCTCAACCAAGTATTAGGAAACTGAATTTTATAATTCATTGAGGGGATCATCTAGCACGATTTATTGAATCGATGTGACACAGCACATTAACAAAATCAAGGATAAAAAAATCTATAGGATCATCTCAATAGATGCCAAAAAAGCGTATGACAAAAGCCAACATCCATTTATGATAAAAAAAAAAAAACACTCAACAAAGTGGGGATAGAGGGAAGTCACCTCAATGTATTAAAGACCATGCATGACAAACCCCTTGTTAACATCATACCTAATGGTCAAAAGCTGGAAGCTTGTCCTCTAAGATCAAGAACAAGACCAGGATGTCCCCCACTCCACTTTTATTCGACACAGTTTTGGAAGTCCTAGCTACAGCAATTTGTCAAAAAAAAACCAAAAAACAAAAAACAAAACAAAACACAAAACAAATAAGGCGTCCAAGTTGGAAAGGAAGAATTATCACCATTTGCAGATGAGATGGTATTATGTAGCTAAAACTTTAAAGACACCATCAAAAAACTGTTAAAACTAATAAATACATTCACTAAGTTCTCAGCATACAAAATCCGTATACAGACATCTGTGACATTATATGCTAATAAAAAACCACCAGGAAGAGAAATTAAGAAAACAACCCCATTTACAGTTGCATCAAAAAGAATAAAATAGGAATAAATTTAACCAAGAGGGTGAAAGACCTACATGTTGAAAATTATAAGACATTAATAAAAGAAATTGAAGGGGCGCCTGGGTGGCTTGGTCGGTTAAGCTTCCGACTTCAGCTCAGGTCATGATCTCACGGTCTGTGAGTTCGAGCCCCGCGTCGGGCTCTGTGCTGACAGCTCAGAGCCTGGAGCCTGTTTCAGATTCTGTGTTTCCCTCTCTCTCTGCTCCTCCCCCGTTCATGCTCTGTCTCTCTCTGTCTCAAAAATAAAATTAAAAAAAAAAAAAAAAAAAAAAAAAAATAAAAGAAATTGAAGAAGACCCAAATAAATAGATATCCCATGCTCATGGATTGCAAGAGTCAATATTAAAATGTCCCAAAGCAATCTACAGATTCTTTATAATCCCTATCAAGATTCCAATCACATTTTTCAAAGAAATAGAACAAATAATCATAAAATATGTAGATATCCACAAAAAACCCCGAATAGCCAAAGGAATTTTGAGAAAGAAGCTGGAGGCATCGCGGTATTTGATTTCAAACCGTATTACAAAGCTATAGTAATGAATACAGTATAACATTAGCATAAAAGCAGATGCATAGACCAATGACACAGAATAAAGAGCCCAGAAAGAAACCCATGCACGTATGGTCAATTAATTTACAGAGGAGCCAAGAATATACAATGGGAAAAGGATAATGTCTTCGGTAAACAGTGTTGGGAAAACTGGACCACTCTCTTACACGTACACACAGATTAACTCACAATGGATTAGAGACTTGAACTTAAGACCTGAAACCATAAAACTCCTAGAAGAAAACATAAGCAGGAGGCTCCTTGACATCAGTCTTGGTGATGATTTTTTTTTTTTTAATCTGATGCCCAAAGCAAAGGCAACCACAAAATCTCCAGCAATTTTCATGTAATGACACATATTAAATGCGTTCATTTCTCAGGGTGCCTGGGCGGCTCAGTCATTTAAGCTCCCACTCTTGGTTCAACTCAGGTCATGATCTCACGGTTCTTAGGTTTGAGCTGCAAGTCAGGCTCTGCTCTGACAGGGTGGAGCCTGCTTGGGATTCTCTCTCTCCCCCTCTCTCTGCCCCTCCCCTGTTCATGCGCACGTGCTCTCTCTCTCTCTCTGTCACTAGATAAACTTAAACAATGTGTTAATTTTTCATTATGATTTTGGTAGTGGAATTATTAAATATTCCAGTAATAAAATATGAATGAATATTAACAAAGTTCATTTTCAATTAAATTTTAAAATCTCCATAAGCAAATTGAACTATGAATATCCATTAACCAAAGAAAAAGCAACTCAGTGATGAAATGTCCCTGCACAAGTAAATTTGGGGAGATTATATTTACATTTGTGTACACATATGGATGATTCCCTCTTAGTTTTACTCTAGTTACTTGAAAATTGCCCTTTGCGACGATGTGGGTGGAGGTGGAGAGTATAATGCTAAGCGAAATAAGTCAAAGACAAGTACCATACGATGTCACTCATGTGGAATTTAAGAAACAAAACAGACGAGCAAAGGGAAAGAAAAAAGAGGGGGGGGGGAGGGAGGGAGGGAGGCAAACCAGAAACAGACTCCTAACTAGAGAGAACAAACTGATGGTTACCAGACAGGACGGAGGTGAGTGAAATAGCAGATGGGGGTTAAGAGTACAGTGATCATGATGAAAAATAATAAAATAATAAAAAAGATAAAATCACTAACAAAGCTACAAAAAAAAATAATAAAATTAGAAAAATTAAAAAAAAAAAAAGGGGGGGGCCACCTGGCTGGCTCATTCGGTAAAGCGTGCGACTCTTGATCTTGAACGTGGGTCGTGAGTTCAAGCCCCACGTTGGGCACGGAGCCTACTTCAAAAAAAAAAAGAAAAAGAAAAGTCTGCTACGTATCTTGCGACTGAATGTAACTACCAGCCATAATAACGGGTAGCCACAAAGCAAAGTTAGCGGTGATACATTACTTAAAAGCAACAACGGCACATTTGAAAGCCTAGTCGACTAATTTTAACGTAAATGGCGAGCCAGTAAAAGGCATCCTTTGTGCCGTGGGAGTCAGCACGTGAGCAGTGGGAACCTGACAGTCCCCCGTGGCCACCAGGAGCCACCAAAGACGACGAAACCCGAATCCCGGGGAAACTCGAGCCATATGTGAGTTTAATGCTCTGAGCACAAACTAATGACGACTTCCAGCAGGCTAGAGCAGGTGGGCCTCTGCCAGAGGGACACGTGGGGGTCTTGTGACCACAGCTGTAGAAGGAGGTCTGTGGTGTGGGTGGTGAAGATCCTTGAGGCCCAGCCGGGGAGGCGGGATTGGACTTCGAGAATGAGCTGGAACAGCTGAGAATTCCCATTTCAGGCATGAGACACAGAAAGGCCTAGAAGCCCCCAGCCCCGGTGTCCACTCCCCCCCCCCCCCCCCCACCGCCAAGATCACGGGCAGATTGTACTGCAAGTGTGAGAGGTTTCTCCAAGTGGACTCATGGTCTGGGCCTCTGCCTGCTCCTCCATAGTAAGGAGCACGGGTGGGGGTGGTCTGGGGGGAGGGGGGCGGCAGAGCCCACTGTGACAGAGTCCCCTGAAGGAAGGACTACCTGGGAACCGGACACAGTGGCAGTTAGCGGTTAGTTGTCATTCTTCTCTCCTGCTTTTGGCCTGGCACGTGAGCTAACAACAGGAGTGGGCTAGGATGGTTTCCGGAACAATGCAGAGGGAGGGGAGGGGAGAAATGTGGACCGTGGCCTCAACAGCACCGAAGGGGTGCTGAACGTGTTGATAGCACGAGGGGTCCCCCCCGGTGCTATTCACCAAGCCGCAGATCCAAGGACGTCCCTAGTAACACATTGGGGGGCACCTGGGTGGCTCAGTGGGTTGAGCATCCGACTTCGGCTCAGGTCATGATCTCACAGTTCGTGGGTTCGAGCCCCGCATCGGGCTCCACGCTGACAGCTCAGAGCCTGGAGCCCGCTTGAGATTCTGTGTCTCCCTCTCTCTCTGCTCCTCCCCTGCTCACACTCTGTCTCTCTCTCTCAAAAATAAAGATTAAAAAAAAATTTTTTTTTAAGTCAGGACTTTGAAATAAGTCTGTGTTCTGTCCCGAGATCACGAGCCCCAGGTGGCTCTCAAACACAGATCACTGAGGTGCCTGGACAGCTGGGGTAAGGACGGGCCACCGGCCAGCAGATGGTGAGGTCCCCTGGGTGCGTCCTCCTGGGGCGTCCCCAGGCCAGGAGTGAGCCAAGCCCTCGGTCTCTTTCTGACCTGGAGGAAATGATCGAAGTGATCATGAATGATCACGAATGATCATGGGGTCAACTGGGAAGTTGCCCCGCTAGCTGTTGCTGGTGTTGCTGCTTTGCCCTGGCTTCCTCTTGGCCAAGAAGTCACAGGGCTGGCTGCACGTTGCAGGTCCACTGTCCCCGACCCTGAGGGACTGCTGCTTCTCTCTTTGCATTTTCTTGGCAAGCAGACCGTGTCATGAAAGGGACACCCTGACTCTCAGGGCTTCCTTCTCTTTTTAAAAAGCCTGGAGCCTTTCTTTCCTCACCTCGTTCTTAGCCACAGCAGTCAGTACCCCCTGGGGACTCTGGGAAGGATGGGCAGGGCTGCAGAGGTGACGCACTTCCTCCGCCGGGCACCTGCTTTCTGATCGGGAATACTCCACTCGGAGCAGAGATGAGCTGGTGCATCCCAGGGCGCAGGGACTCGACCTACCCACGGGTCCCCCCGAGAGGAGGACCTTTCAGGTTGTGGGTGACACGGGGCCGCGTGGGATGGCAGCTGGCACGCGACATTTATAGACAGCTTGGTTGTCTTTAGCGCAGAACCATAGAACTCGAATGTAAGTAATGCATTTAGATTGAAAAACCTAAGTGCACAGCAGCCTGGGAGCGATCAGACTCTCTACGAGTTCACGCTAAGAGGACCGGAGATTCTGATTGGTCACAGGACCAACATGCGGACAGGTGGACGGGTGTGCATTGTTTCTGTGTGCTCAGTGCGAGCATGGTCATTACCAGACACACGGGGTTCTGCCGAGAGATGATCAGATCAATACGGGGAGGAGCTGCAGGTTCCAGGTCTTAGGGGAGGAGGGCGGGGGGAGCCTCTGGCTCCGGAGGCAGTGACTCCTCTCCTAAAAAATCCTACAGAGCATCTGGCTCGTATCCGGGTGAGAAGTCGACACCCCACCCTTAAGTCTCTTGTCATTTTTTTTCCACTTTATTTTTTTAAATTTTTTTAATTTTTGCTTATTTTTGAGAGGAAGAAACAGAATGTGAGCAGGAGAGGGGCAGAGAGGGAGACCCAGAATCCCAAGCAGGCTCCAGGCTCTGAGCCGTCAGCACAGATCCCGATGCGGGACTCGAACCCACAAACCAAGAGATCATGACCTGAGCCAAAGTCGGACGCTCAACCGACTGAGCCACCCAGGCGCCCCTTAAGTCTCCGTAATTTTGCCCTGGGGGAAATAGGGCACTTTCCAGAAAGCCAGCGCCCCTTGGTTAGGAGACCCCTAACCCTTTGGGTTTTGGAGCTTCCTGCCCCTGTCTTCAGGGACCTTCCAACTCTGAATAGCCACAGGTGGCCTTCATGTGCAGAACAATGTCAACCAGAATCATCTTCTGAAACTGGCCACATGGTTTGTCACCCTTGTCTCATCGTCCAGGCCGAAAGAAGCCTGGACGGAGTTTCTGCTTCCTCCTGGAGGATTGAGAATTACCTGCCCCCTGCAGCATCTCCTGGAAATGGTAACGTTACTGTCCAGCACAATCAAACTATAAGAAGAATAGCAACCACGTGAATGTATTTTTAATGACCCATGTCAGCTCTGTGTATTGGGGTCCTTCCCGGAACACAGAGGCGAGGTTTCTGGGGTTGACAGTTGATGCGAATCGTGGCGTGGGCTCAGCCCATGCTGTGTGCCTTTCCTGGATAGCCGGCACATGGGGTTACTCTGCCGAGGCACCACCAGGGTGCCCAAGCCACTTAGGTGACAATTGGGCCACGGCGTGGCCGTTCTCTGCATCGCAACACGGTTTGGCTCCCCCTCTTTGCCTCCGGTGCCCAGAGGTCTGTGGAAGACACAGTACTTTGTCCTGTGTGTGTGTGCCCGTTCGAGCAAATGGACCCGGCAGTGTAAACGTTGCTCATAAAATGAGAGAGAGCACCATAGCCAGAGCAGGACAGTGAGCTCGTGACTCTCGAAGGCGGCATGATGTGGGGAGAAACCTGAAGCCTGGATGCACCTGACCATGACCCTCGGGTGGGCAAGGTTCCAGGGCGTCCCGGGGAGAAATTATCCACCACCATGGTCCTCAGAACTCGGGTCCTTGTGGCCCTTCTGGCAATCGTTAGGCGGCAGATGCTGGTGTTTCACACTGACTCACGGACGGCCAAGGAAAAACTGGGCAAATGGCAGAACAGGGCACCCTTGGCAGGGTGCCCTTTTGTGGAGGACGAGCTAGCTTCAGGCTCGGATGTAGGGAGAGGGATGCCCGTTCAGTGAACCAGCAGGCCAGCCTCCTGTCCAGGCCGGGAGACCCTGTGCAGAGCCTCACAGCCAATCCCGACAGAGGGCAGGTGACATTCGTCTCAGGGACTGGGCACGATAATCCAGAAATCGGGGCTGAGCTCTCTGTGATAAGAGGGGTTGCTGAGAGATGCTTCATGCAGAAGCGAGTTACTGTATGTGTGTATGTATGTGTGTGTTTTCACACACACACACAAGCACACACTACACGACTAGGGGGACGTTATTCAGCAGAGGCTGGCCGGGGTGGTGATTCTGCAGGACCGGGGAGCTCTCCTGAGGCATCCACACACACACCCCTTTGCTGAGATTCGGGAAAGCTCACTTCCTCCTTGGCCTCTTGGTGAAAATACCTGAGGGGCTCCCCGGTAGGGAAGGTTGGCCAGCTTCCCGGGGAGGAAGCAGGGAGAGTTTGCTGTTTATGCTGCCCGGAAAGGAAACAAGTCAAAAGGGAACCTCACATGCTAGGAAGAGCCTCTGGGTCACCGCCATCTGAAGGATACTAGGGAAGTGGGGCTCCAGTGGGAAGTCAGGAGGATACCCCGACTGGCAAGAGGGAGGGACTGGAGAGCATCATACTTCTGCGCAAGGCTAGCGGAGGTAACCTTAGAATCCAGCCGGGAGAGACTGGTGCTCCCAGAGGGAAGAAAAGAGAAGACAGACCCTCCCTCCTCTCTGGCGCCTGGCCCTGGGCGCCACCTGTCCCACGCCACCCAGTGACTGGGCTAGTGAGGGTGGAGAAGCTGTTCTTGGCTCAAGGCTACGAGGCCTCGGGGACATGGCCAAGGGCAGGCTGGCGGAGAGCCCGCCATGGGAATGTCTTTGGGAGAGCCCAGTCTGCCCACAGAAGCCTGCCCTTGACCTATAACCTGGAGCCGGGTCCCGCCAGCTCCCCCATATCCCACGCACAAAGATGAGAGCATCTCACCTTCCCAGGCCTGCTCCCCAGTTTCCTGATGGCTTGCAGCCATCCTCCTTAACGGTCCTGGTGGTTCCATTTTCCTCCCGGCTTGTTCCCGTCAGAGCAGAGACTGAGTAGAACACCGCTGACCTTCTGTGACGTCCCTGTGTCACGTGCCTCCAGATGGAAAAATCTGCCTCTGCTCTCTGGGTCTGTCCTCTGACTCCCTGGCTTCCCCGGGCCCCCAGGCTGGCCATCCCCAGGCTCTGGGATGTGCAGCTCCCATCAGCCACCTTCCTCCTGACCCTCTTTTTATCTGAACAAAAGTTAACATCTTCACGAAAGACGTCAGGAGAGCTGCACCCCAGAAGCACAGGGTGACAAAGGAGAATCTCGAGTAACCTGCCCAGGGCTTTGCAGGCGACCTTAGGATGTGTGTGCCCAGAGGTCCCCTCCCTGTTGCCTTGAAGACATGCATTGGACCAGCTGAGCATCCTTTGGGGCATCAGGGCCTCTGAGAGACGGGTCAGGGGTGGGGCCACTGGTAATTTGTTAGTGGTAAAGTACCAGAGTTTATGAGTGATTTACTGAAAGCATACAAAAGGCGTAGAAGGTGTGCCCTGGAAAAACATCGCCATTCGCCTTGTGATGTGCTGTCCGAGGGCACCTCCAAGGGTTGGGTTGCGGGTCTTGGACAGACGCTGCTTGTGAAGGTTAGTCACGCACGCAAATACCAGCCACCGTGGAGGTCGGGGGCCTCCCCAAAATGCCAGTGGCTGATGCTGTGAGTCTGTCCCCGCAGAGAGAAGGAACAGCAAAGCACCAGTAAGCCGGGCAGTGTGGTGTGATGGCTGGGGGCGGAGATTCTGGAACGGTGATTCTTAACCTCAGTTCTTGACCCGTCGTTCTTAAATCTTAACCATCACAAGGAGATGCCTCGTGGGCAGCAAGCACATGAAAGGATGCTTGACATCACGATGAACTGGGGGACTGCAAATCCAAACCACAGTGAGATACCAGTTCACACCCACTACGGTGGCTATAACTTAAAAAAGAAGAAGAAGAAGAAGGAGAAGAAGGAGGGGGAGGGGGAGAAGAAGAAAATAGCAAGCATTGGCAAGGATGTGGAAAAATTGGAGACCTCATTCTTACTGGCGGGAAAGCAAAGTGGTGCACCTGCTGTGGGAGACAGGTCAGCGGCTCCTCTGTAAGTTTAACGTAGAATCTTACGGGGGGACACAGGGTTCCACGCCTGGGCGCCCACAAGACCTGACAACAGCTTTTCAAGCAAGAACCTGGACCCACACGTTCAGAGCGGCTCTATTCACAAAAGGCAAACACAGCCCAGATGTCCACCCACAGATGAATGGGTACCCAAAATGTGCACCGTCCAGACAAAGGAATATTATTTAGCTATAGCAAGAATGCAACCAATGCATGCTGTATTGTGGACGAACCTTGAAATCTGTCATGCTAAGTGAAAGAAGCCAGAAACCACCTAATGTCTGATTTCAATTGTATGAAGTAACCAGCACAGATAAGTCCACCAGTCAGAAAGCATAGCTGTGGTTGGTTCACGGGGGCTGCGGGGAGAAGCGCAGGACAAGTGGCCACGTAATGGATACAGTGTTTCCTTTTGGGGTGCTGAAGGTTTCCAGAACGATATGCGCCATGGTGATGGCTGGACAGCATTGTAAATACACTTAATGCAGCCGAACGGTAACTTTGAAATGGTTAAAATGGTAAATTCGAGGTTGTATATTTTGGCACAGTCTTTTAAACAAAGGAAAACAATGGATGCCTTGTCCCCTCCCAGGGTCTCTGCTGAAGCTGGTCAGTTTCCCCCAAAATTGAACTTGTGTTTGTGTGGCCTTTCAAAGCTCCCGGGGCATGGGGGTTCCGGTGTGGGGCCAGGTTTGAGAACCAGCTGTGCTGGTGGGAGGTCTCGCTCGGTGGCCCCCGTTTTTGACCTGTGAGATGGGAGTCCTATGGTTACCTACCTCTGACAGTTGTTACAAGGATCTAACGGGTGAGTGAAGATGTGGCCGCTGAACGTCTCCACATGTTTGCTCTTAGCAGGGCCACCTGGCATCTAGATTGCCTCCTTCACCAGGTCAGTCCTTGTTCCGGAACTCTGCCCGCAACAGGTGTTCAGCTCCGATTCCCTTCCAGGAAGCAAGACCATACTTCTCTGTCCAGGACCGCCCTCGGAATGCAGTTGTCCTGTGTTCTTTGCAGTGTGGCGTTTTTCCTAGACCACCCGGATCGTAGTCCTGTTCTGGATATCGAATTCTGGGGCCACTCTCATCTGCAACGTGGTACACAAAGACCACGGTGATGAGGAATGCGCAGGTGAGGGCAAATCGTTTCGAACAGTGCTTTGGCCAGCGCAACCCCGGAGGGCCACGGTGGGACCACAGTGAGTGCTCCCCGCCTCTTCAGACAGTCCTCCCACTTTGCTTGAAGATTGATTCACCCATAGAGAATCTCATTAGCTTGATTTCCTCCGCTGAGCGTGACTCAGTCACTTGGCATTAACAGAGGAGCCTCCCGGATTTGATGACGTCCCAGAAACCATCAGATCTCATGCAGAGAGATTTGTTGTCACCTTACTTTTGCTTCTGTGTCACTAGAGATAGACAGCCAGGGTTCTCATTTCCTTTCCTCATGCAGCCTGTGGTATTAATCAAGTGCTCATGAGCCCCTCGGTATGAGAGGCCTCCTTTGGTTTGCGAGACTGCGGTTATCGAAAGTGCACCCCACCTGAGATCTCACTGCTGATGAGCTATCGTAAGCTCATCCTCCAATCCAGCATTCAGAACATGCCACCGTGCAGGTGACAAGAGATTTGCATGCACGTCTGAAAGGGAAAACCTTGGCTTTCTTCGTGATTAGGGTTTGATGATGTACTTGAACAAGAACATTTTCCCCCCACATTGAACTTGCGTTTGCCAGAGTTGAAATCTCACATGGGACCATAGCACGCATCTCACATGTACACGTCATGTGGACTTAGGTCTTTCCCCCACATTTGTTGGCTGGAGTCCTCCCTGTGAGCCCCACCTGCAGCCAGGCCCCTGGCCCCACGCCCTAACCACACTATACGGTGCGACTTGCTTTTTGGCTTTGCTCGTCCAAATCCCAGCAAGCCTTTGCACCTGGGTTGTGTCTGCTCTCTCACTCAGGGCCCGCTGGGCTTGGAGTTTGTCTCCCAAGACCCCATGGGCCACCAGGGTCACAGTCTTCCTGAGTGTGGCCAAGACATGGTCTATATCTTGGATCTACAGAGGAACTTGCTTCCTTTTCATTCACAGGCTTCTCAGAAAGTTCTGGCTTCCTACCGCTGTCATCGTTAAACTTGCCTATGATGACTAGTCAACACGTTCCCTGTATTCACACGTCTGCTAACAGGTCTCGATCTCAGGACTGTCCCACAGCAAAAGCCGTAGAGGATCACAGCTCAGCCTGTGTCTGCACAGTGTTGTTAACAGAAAATCAAATACTACCAGTTGGATCCTCTTGGTTTGCTTATTTTCTTAACTTATATTTTTTTAATGTTTATTTATTTATTTTGAGAGAGAGAGAGAAGATAGTGTGAATAGGGGAGGGACAGAGAGAGAGGGAGAACATCTCAAGCAGACTCCACGCTGTCAGCACAGAGCCTGATGCGGGGCTCGATCTCACAAACCTCGAGATCACGACCTGAGCCGAATCAGGAGCTAGGTGCTTAACTGACTGAGCCACCCAGGCACTCCTGGTTTGCTCATTTGAAGAAGAGATCCTGCTAGTAGAGAAATGACCCCAAATTGTTCTCGTGTTTATAACCGTCGAAGAGCTTACATGATTTAGCGTTTTGCCAGCTGAAATAATGGATCCCGACCAAGAAGCTTCTGCAGCTTTCCCAGTAAAGAAACGCCATCCCTCCGGCATCCGCGTGGAGGAACTCAGCCAAGAGAATGGTCATTTCCCAGCATTTCATGTACCAGAAACTGGATTCATACGTCCCTGCCCTTCACGGGGATCAGTTCCCACGAAGCTGGCATGCTTTATATACCTCTTGGTGTGCATTTACTCTGGATTGACTCTAGAGCTCCAGGGTCCCAGGAACCAGCACACCCTCTGGCTGAGGGATGTAGCTAATGGCCTGTCAGGAAGGCTGTGCCATAAGGATAAGAGAAAGCAGATAGAGAATACCTTCTCGGGAAGGGAACTCTGCCCCACCCCTTGCCCAGGACAGTGCTGGCCTGCCACCAAAGGGAATGAGAATATTCTCTCCTTTCTCAGCAGAAAACAGCAGGAGCTCCACCACCCAGGTACCCCGAGGCTGTCTGTCTGCCCCATCAGGCTTGTAACGGACGGATGGACGGATGGACGGTCCTGCCCTGGACTCCGCCAAAACCAGTATTGGGAGGAAAAAAGGTGGGAGAACAGGTCTGACTGCATCTTCTGGCCCGCTTGGTTCTTTGAGCAAGCAGGCAGAAGAAAAAAGTTCTATTGACACCTTTCAAGAGGGGGCAGCATAGCGTAAGGACAGGAGAGGCAGCCGGCCTCCTGGATCCGAGTTCATCCCATCCGCCGGCAGCTGGGCCGGCGTGAGTACCTCCGCTGTCTCCTTGGGCTTCAGCTCTCCTCCACGTTAAAACTCCAAGATCGTGCCGTCCTAAAAGCGTCCGATCCAAGCTAGGAGATAGGCTTGCCCGCAGCTGTTTTAACCACAGCCACCGCCACCAAAATCCTCTCCTTCATCTCTAAACAACAATGTATCTGAATCCCTAAACAGTCACGTCAAAGGATGTGCTCCGGCTTTGGGGAGACGGTGCGGACCCAATGGGTCTCACAAGGTGCAGTCTGAACGACGTCAGTTTCGGATTGGCCCGTTCGTCTCTCTCGACGCAGAAACATGTTCTTGCCAGAGTTTAGTGCGTCCCTTCCTGTCCATGTGGATGGCGTGCCCAGGTGTGTCTGTAAAGGTGCCTCGTGCACGTGTACACGAGGACGTGGAACAGAGGAAAACTTGCCACGGCAGTCTGGGCTTCCCGAAAGAGCGGTGCTTCTCGGTTTCTTGCAAAGTACTGATCTCTGCCCAATTGTCACTGAGTGTGTGAGCCCCACGGTTCTTCTAGGGAAATCCAGCCCTCCCGGAGCCTTCATCAGGATTCCCTGGAGCGCTCGGGCTGCGACAGCCAGCAGTGCCCTCTGCTGTGTGGTGCTGGCCCGACCCAGAGCCTGTGCCCATCCTGCTGGGTTAGGGGCACAGCTGGTTCTGGAGGCCAAGTCAGAGCCATCCCCCAGCCACCTAGAAACTCGAGGCTTCTCTGGGACTGGAGCGGGTGAGGCCGTGGTGGGGGGTGGAGGGGGAATGCATCTCCGCCAGGATTCTTGATTTCAGCTCAGGTCACAATCTCATGGGCCTGAGACTGGGCCCAGCGTCAGGCTCTGTGCTGAGTGTGGAGCCTGATTGGGACTCTCTCGCTCGCCCTCTGCCCCGTTCCCCTGCTCATGTGCTCTAAATAAGTAAGTAAATAAATATCTGTGGCAAAATCAACTGTCACAGTGTTGGTCTCATTTTGAGCAGAGACACGGATCCTGAAATTGGCAGCTTCTGTCTCTCTTTGTATCTGTCTCCTCCCAGATGTGTGTGTGAGACAGGATCAAGTTATCACTGTGCTCTGAATGTAATAAATGACCTAAGTGAATATCAGAGGTGTTGGGGATACACAGAGTTCAGCGTTGTCTCTGACCTGACTTTTCCAGTGGACAGCAGCCTGTCAGGTGGAGCCTACAGCCCACAGCGTGAGGCCCCATGAGGTCTTGGTGTGAAGGCTGGGTTCACTTCGTCCCTTTTTCTCTCCATTATCCATGGCTTTTTCCTTCATGATTTATCGGGCTGAACTCCTGGGAGAAAAAGTCCTGAAAAGCAAGACAAAATATGGATTGGGGTGCCCACCATTAGAGAAGGGCCAGACTCATTCCCCTACCAAAAAAAGGGGGGGGGGCTTGATTTTTAAAAAAAGATGTTATTGACCCATTTGGACCAGAACAGGAAACCAGATCCCTCTTGCAAGAAAGCTGTGGTCTGTCCCTCATGGAACTTTGCCACTTTGTAGCAGAAGAGCCCCTAAATTGTAATAAGACATGGGCCAGGCTGTATGAACTCTGACCTGTACAGATTATCCTGGTTTTCCATTTTACTTAATATTGATGAGTCAGCATTGTATTTATTTATTTTTTTTTAAATTTTTTTAATTTTTTTTTTTGAGAGATTGACAGAGTATGAGCAGGGGAGGGGCAGAGAGAGAAGGAAGCAAGGAATCTGAAACAGGCTCCAGGCTCTGAGCTGTCCGCACGGACAGCGGGGCTCGATCACACGAACCGCGACATCATGACCTGAGCTGAAGTCAGACACTCAACTGACTGAGCCTCCCAGGCGCCCCAGTGAGTTAGCGTTTTAAACGATGTCCGACCTTGTTTTCCTCCCAAATTATTCTGTGGATTGTTTTCGATATTCTGTGTCCAAATCCAGAAGTGAGGAAAGAAAGAAGCTAAGAGTTCAAATACAAATACCTGTGGACTTGTCACATATCGCTATTATTATGTTGAGGTACATTCCCTCCATAGTCACTTTGTTGAGAGTTTTTATCAGAAATGGACATTGGCTTTGTCAGATGCCTTTTCTGCGTCTACGAGGATGATCCTATGACCTTTATCCTTCGTTTTGTTGTGGTGTATCACATGGACTGATTTGTGGGTGTTGAAACATTCTTGCGTCCCTGGAATAAATCGCACTTGATCGTGGTGTATGATCCTGTTACCGTATTGTTAATTTCAGTCGGCTCCTGTTTTGTTGAGGACTTTTGTATCTGTGTTCATCATACTCAATGGTGAAAACCTGAAAGGCTTTCCTCTAAGATCAGAAAAAGACAAGGATGCCCTCCTCTGCACGTTTATTCAACAAGGGACTAGAAGTCACAGCAGTTGGCAAGAAAGAGAAAGAAAAAGCATCCAAATTGGGAAGGAAGAAGTAAAACTGTCACTATTTGCAGATGACATGATATTATATAGAGAAAACCCTGAAGACACCATAAAAAAAAAAAAAAAACTGTTGAAACTAGTAAATAAATTCAGTAAGGTTGCAACATACAAAATCAATATACAGAAATCTGTGGCATTTGTATACACTAATAAAAAAACTGTTGGGAAGAGAAATTAAGAACATAATCCCATTTACAATTGCACCAAAAGGAACAAAATAGCTACAAATAAATTTAACCAAGGAGGTGAGAGATCTACATGTTGAAAATTATAAGACCTTAATAAAACAAATTGAGGAAGACAAATATCTCATGCTCATGGATTGCAAGAATCAATATTGTTAAAGTGTCCATACTAGCCAAAGCAATGTCTGTCAAGATTCCAATCACATTTCTCAAAGAAATAGAACAAATAATCATAAAATATGTAGAGAACCACAAAAAGAAAAAAAAAAAAACAACAACACCTGAACAGCCAAAGGAATCTTGAGAAAGAAAAGCAAAGCTGGAGATATCTTGGTATTTGATTTCAAACCGTATTACAAAGCTATGGTAATGAATACAGTATAATATTAGCATAAAAACAGATGCATAGACAATGACACAGAATAAAGAGCCCAGAAAGAAACCTATGCACGTATGGTCAATTAATTTACAGAGGAGCCAAGAATATACAATGGGAAAAGGATAATGTCTTAGGTAAACGGTGTTGGGAAAACTGGGCCACTCTCTTACACGTACACACAGATTAACTCACAATGGATTAGAGACTTGAACTTAAGACCTGAAACCATAAAACTTCTAGAAGAAAACATAACCAGGAAGGAAGCTCTTTGACGTCGGTCTTGGTGATGAATTTTTGAACCTGACAAAAGCAAAAATAAGTAAGTGGAAAGACATCATACTAGAGAAGCTTCTGCTCAGTGAACGAAGCTATCGACAAAGTGAAAGGACAGTCTGCTGAATGGCAGAAAATACTTGCAAATCATCTACCTGGTAAGGGGCTAATACCCAAAATATATAAAGAACTCATACAGCTCAATAATAAAAAACCAAACAATCCAATTATATAGTGGACAGAAGATCTGAATAGCCATTTTTGTTTTCAAAGAAGACAAAGAGGGGTGCCTGCACGGCTCAGTTAAGTATCTGCCTTTGGCTCAGGTCATGATCTCACAGTTCTTGAGTTTGAGTCCCACATGAGGCTCTCTGCTACCAGCACTGAGTCCGCCTCAGATCCTCTGTCTCCCTCTCTCTCTGCCCCTCACTTGTTCTCTCTCTCTGTCTCAAAAATAAGTGAAACATTAAAAAAAAAAAGACATCCAGATGGTCAACAGGTACATGAAAAGATGCTCGGCATCACTCATCATCAGGGCAATGCAAATCAAAACCACAATAAGATATCACCTCACACCAGTCAGAGTGGCTATTACTAAAAAGACCAGAAATAACAAGTTTCGGTATGGGGAATAGGGAACCCTCGTGCACCGTTGGTGGGAGCGGAAACTGGTACAGCCACTGTGGAAAACGGTATGGAGGTTCCTCACAAGGTTAAAAAACAGAACTGCCGGGCGATCTAGCAATTCTCCTTCTGGGCATTTATCCGACGAAAATGAAAACACTAGAGCAAAAAGATATATGCACCCCTGTGTTCATTGCGATGATGTCACTTACATTAGTGAAGACACAGAAACAGCCTAATAACCCATAGATCTGCAGATGAACATGTAAAGAAACTGTTCCTAATGTATTTATATTTATACCTGTATAAGCACAGCGGAATGTTGTTCCGCCTTAAAAAAAAAGAATGAAATCTTGCCACCCACGACCTCGTGGTCGTGGCATGGACCTCGAGGGCGTTGTGCAAAGTGAAATAAGTCAGAGAGAGAAAGGCAAGTACTGCATGGTCTCTCTTATATGCAGAACCAAAAACAAAACAAAAAAACAACAAAAGAAACACACACCAAAAAAACGCTTGATTGCCAGGGGAGGCAACCAGGGAGGAGGGTGGAGAAGTGGGTAAAGGGAGTCAAAAGATAAAAAAGGAAAAAAAAAAATCTGAAAAACCACAGATATCCTCTGGGCAGCCAAAATATTCGAAACATTTTGGCTGCCCATGGGTTGAAGGTTGAGCAATGCTACTGAATAGCAGAGTTCTTGGGCGGTGCCGATAGACCCAGGTCTCATGGACCCTGAGATTGGCCTGCCTGTGAGTGTGAACAGTGGGGTGTTGGGAGAGATCTGTGTGGCCCATACAGGGCAGACTGGAACTAAATAAACCTGTGGTGTCAAAATCCAGAGGTGTTCCAGAGACAGATAATGGATCATGAGAAGCATGTTGTTGTCCAGGATAACAGAGACCCCAACTTGCAGGGGCCTGGGATGGGGTGTGCCCTGGGCTTCTGGCTTTTTTTTTTTTAATTTTTTTTTTTACATGTGTTTATTTTTGAGAGACAGAGACAGAGTGTGAGTGGGGGAGGGGCAGAGAGAGAAGGAGACACAGAATCCGAAGCAGGCTCCAGGCTGCGAGCTGTCAGCACAGAGCCTGACACGGGGCTCGAACCCACGAACACTGAGGTCGTGACCTGAGCTGAAGTTGGGCACTTAACTGATGAAGCCACCCAGGAGCCCCATGGGCTTCTGGGTTTCTGCTAAGGCCATCTTACTTGGCTCTCACGAGGTCACACTTACCAAAAATGGTCACTGGAGGAGAAGGAAACCAACTGTAATGTGACAGGAATATGCTAGATCTTAACAGCAATTTGAAGTCCATGGAATGTAAAATAAAATTTTACGTTTATTTATTTATTTTGAGAGAGAGAGAACAAGGTGCAAGGGCCAGAGAGAGAGGGAGAGAGAATCCCAGGCACCATCAGTGAGATCATGACCTGAGCTGAAACCAAGAGTTGGGCACTTAACCGACTGAGCCATCTAGGTGCCCCAGAATTTCCCTCTTTTAAAGATGAGAAGACGAGAGCATTCCTGCCTGTGTGTGTGTGCGTTGGGCTGTGTGTGGGGAGAACTGTGTTGGGTTCCTCCCCGAGATGTCGGAGTGCTAAAGGGGCAATAGGATTATGGGATTAAAACCTGAAATCCACATGCAACGGGTGACCTGGAAAGTACTTTTCGGGGCGTATTCTGCACAGAGCTTCCAAAAAAAATGCATCTAAAGGTCAGAGGTGAATTCACAGCCGTGTTGAGTGATCAGTCAGGCACACATAGTTGTGGCGAAGGCTGAGGACAGGAGGAATTAGAAGTCCTGAGTCTAGACAGGGTGGAGTGAACAGAAGCGGTTATAGCAGCAGCATTGTGAAACGCCTGGTCCCGAATGTCACGCTTGTGGGATGCCAGACGGGGCCACGCGTGCTTCAGAGGTCACCACGGGTAGATAGCTGGTAGATAGTTCTTCACAAGCTTTAACAAACCTCCAGGCCACATGCTTGCACTTCCCTTGCCCTGGGGGTATCAGAGAGAGCCAGCCATGGACAAGAGGGGCGCCTGGGTGGCTCGGTTGGTCGAGCGGCTGACTTTGGCTCAGGTCATGATCTTGCAGTTCGTGGGAGCCCCACATCAGGCTCACTGCTGTCCGCGTGGAGCCCGCTTCGGATCCTCTGCCTCCCTTTCTCTTGGCCCTCCCTCGCTGGTGCTTGCTGTCTCAAAAATAAATACTTTTTAAAAATTAAAAAAAAAAAAAGTTTATGGACAAGAAAATCTGAGTCTCAAAAATTTTCTCAGGGAAGGGAATGACAGTAAACTTGGCAGAACAGAATAGGATTTGAGTCTGAGTGTGGATAATACTGGGCTTTTGCCCAGTGGGTTTCCTTTACATATTTATTTTACTTACTCTGTTTTAAGTAAGCTCTCCGCCCAACGTGGGGCTTGAACTCACGACCCTGAGATCAAGAGTCGTATGTTCTACTGACTAGCCAGCCAGGCGCCCTGCTAAATACTTACTTTAAATACACAGATCCTGTCATTCAGATAAAAGCTCCCCCACAAGCTCCTTTTATTTATTCTTTATGTTTTTAGAGAGGGAGAGTGTGTGCAAACAGGGAAGAGGGCAGAGAGGAAGAGAGAGAGAGAGTCTCCAGGCTCAGCACCCAGCCCGACACGGGGCTCCATCCCAGGACCCTAGGATCACGACCCGAGCTGAAATCAAGAGTCGGACCCTCAACCAACGGAGCCACCCAGTCGTCCCCCACCAGCTCCTTTTATAAAACCTGAGAGCAGAGTTGTCCAGAGGCTCTCAGCCATCCATTCATTCGTTCCCACAAACACTGGCTCCGGCGCCTTCCGCACACCAAGGAGCTGTCAGGACCTGGGGAAACGGGCAACAATCGCTGCCCCCATGGGTCTCACATTGTAACAGGAGCGACAATAAGTAAATAAGTAAATAAGTAGAACAAAACTACCGGTACCCAGTTTTACAGGAGGTAAACGGAGGCAGAGACGACTCCAGAGGCACGTCCAAGCTCACGCGGCAGAGGCAGGACTCGAACCCGGATGGCGTGTGGGTTGACCTCCCCGCTGCGCAGCCCCTGGTGTGCAGTACACCCCGGGCACCGGTTCTGGAGGGGAGTGTTGGCCGGGGGAGCGGGGAGAGGTGCCAGGGGAGAGCCTGGCTTCTATCTTGTTATGCATTTGAAATCAGAGTGTTGGTTCTCTAAGCCTCTGCCTGCACTAACGCTTACGTGATCGGGTTAAGCAGACCCTAGGAGGGGTAAAGATTTAAAACACCTATGTGTCGGGGCACGTGGGTGACTCAGTTGATGAAGCGTCCGACTCCGGCTCAGGTCATGATCTCATGATCTGTGGGTTCGAGCCCCACTTCGGGCTCTGTGCTGACAGCTCAGTGCCTGGAGCCTGCTTCCGATTCTGTGTCTCCCTCTTTCTGTTCCCTGCCCCCCAAAAGATAAATAAGCATTAAAAAAAAAACAAGTCTGTGCCCTTTAGCCTGCCAGCCCCCCCATATACACCTAGCAGGTGGGGCTGCTTTGTGAAAGCTCCTAAGTAGCATTGTGGCTTGCATTTATTTTCGGTGTAGATCTCTGCCACGGAGCACTGTGTTCCCTGGTCACAGCCTCCGTGGCACGCCATTTATCTCACACGGCCTTTTGGTGGTGACCTGTGAAGGGTTCGAAGAAACCTAAGCCCCTTCTTGGCAGCCGGTGACATACTTCTCACGATGGCAGAGACCCTGTTAGAAAGTGGGGGAGGGGGACAGTAAAGTGACCCCCAAATGGAGAAGGTGCTTTGACACCGGGAAACAAAGCAGGTGACTCCATACAGCTTACGCAGAGGTTTGTGTTTTGTCTTTAATATTTAACTTTTCAAAAAAAGTTTATTCATCTCTTTTGAGAGAGAGAGCATGCGTGCACGGGAGGGGCAGAGAGAGGCGGGGGGAGAGAGAGAATCCCAAACAGGTTCTGCACTGTCAGCACAGAGTCCCAGGTGGGGCTCGAACTCACGACCCGTGAGATCATGAGCTGAGCCGAAATCAAGAGTCGGACACTTAACTGACTGAGTCCCCCAGGCCCTCCTCTACAGTTTTATTCAGGGGACCTTCCTGGTGGGAGATCAGGTGGAGGCCAATCCACAGCTGCTGCATAGTTACTCTCTGCAAAATCCAGACCTTATGCCACAGCTTTTATAGAGTGAGGGACGCACAGAGTAGGGGTGCCGTTGTGAGATCAGGGCGCTTGCACGCACCTAATCGGCAGCTACCCTTTAAGGAGACCTTACGGCCCCAGCTGAGCATCAGGAAGGGGAAAGATTGTGGCATCCCTGACAGATTCATGGGGGGCCAAAGCGAGCCTTCCCCTGTCCCAGCCTCCCCTTCCAAGGGCCCTGGAACTGGCTGCGAGAGAGGTCATGTGAGCAGACGTGACCCACCGGAGGGCCGGAGAGGGGGCTCAGTGCGGTCAGAGCTACAGACAGATTCCTCTGGGAGAAATGTACTTCTGGCCTGTGCCTTCCTCTGTTCAGCACCTACAAGCTCGTTCCGATGACGGGTTCCGTTTCAAAGGAGGCTGATTCACACTGCGGTCTGGTAAGGAGTGTTAAACGAGTCTAGCTGGTAAGGGTTCTTAGGGGGTTTCAGAGGTCTGTCGTTTCCTTTGTGATTAAGAAAACAAACCTTTGTGGGGCGCCTGGGTGGCTCAGTCGCTTGAGCGTCCGACTTCGGTTCAGGTCATGATCTCGCAGTTTGTGGGTTCGAGCCCTGCGTCGGGCTCTGTGCTGACAGCTCAGGGCCTGGAGCCTGCTTCGGATTCTGTGTCTCCCTCTCTCTGCCCCTCCCCTGCTCGTGCTGTCTCTCTCTCTTTCTCTCTCTCAGAACTAAATAAACATCCAAAAGAAAAAAAGAAAAGAAACCTTTGCAGCAGGAATGTGTCAATGGAGTGTCTCCCACCGCAGGGAAAATACGGGCTTCCGACTGAAAGTGAGGGTTTTGCTCAGGCCATTCAAGCCCAGCAGTGGACGTGTCCTACAGGCTCGGATGGGCGGAGTGGCACTTGGTTTTCAGGTCGGAGCACTCCTACACTGAGAAGTGACCTCGCACCGATGAGAGTTTCTCTTTGTCCCCTTCCCCGCAGGGCTGCCTGACCACACCCAACTCCCCGGCGGTGAATCCGCGTTCCATGACGTTGGGTCCATCCCTGTCGCTTGGCAACATCTCAGGGGTGTCTGTGAAGTCGGACATGAAGAAGCGTCGGGCCCCTCCGCCCCCGACGCTGCCCGGCCTGGGGCCACCAGTGCAGGACAAGGCCTCGGAAAAGGTAGGCGGAGGGCGGCTCCGGGGAGTGGTGGATCCGCTAAAAGGACCGGCGACTTCTCTGGAAGCTCCCTGTGTGCCCTACCTTCTGCAAATTTGTGGCTTTAGCGGGGAGAGTGTTTCGGTCGAATCTTTAAGCTTTATTTAGAAGTAAAAGCGAGGGGCGCCTGGGTGACTTAGTCGGTTGGGTGTCTGACTCTTGATTTCGGCTCAGGTCATGATCTCACAGTGTGTGAGATCGAGCCCCACGTCGGGCTCTGAGCTGAGTGGGGAACCTGCTTGAGAGTCTCTTTCTCCCTCTCTCTCTGTCCCTCCCCTGCTCATGCTTACTCTCTCTCCCTCTCTCAAATAAACATTTTAAAAAAGTAGAAGTAAAGATGAGATGCCACGCTCCTTCACGTGTGGAAGGTAGGACACCTCCTGTGCTCTCAGGCGTTCAAGGCCTGTGCTTGTTATTAGCATTTATTGTGTCTGCAGCATTAAAAGTTTGGGCGTCGTCACGATCGCTAAATGAGAAAATAGCGTGGTTCGGAGCACTGAAAGAAATCTGGAGTTTGTACAGGACAGGGATGATAGTTCGTAAAATATAGATGCCCCAAATAATTCAGATGCACAGGAAAGAAGGGAGGGCCTTTCACACTAAGTCACTTTCCACGTGATGGGACGTTTGCGGAGACCGCGTATGTAGGAAGCCACGGGTGCTAAGTTTATCATCAGAGCAACGTCACGCCTTCGCAAGGGGTTGTCACTACGTGTGGACCAGAAAGAGTCTTTGTCCTCAGCAGCTGGGGTCTGCACTGGCCTTCTGTCCTCCCGCGAGTCTGCTGCGGCCTGAAGCGCGATTGGAAATCCCAGGCCCTCCGTTCTCAGGGGCCGGGACGCTCCTTGACCAAGCAGCCCCTGTTCTCGAGGCTTGGGATGATGCACGGTGAAACTGATGCACAGGTTTCATCCTCTAAATGCATCCGTCCTCATTCAGGTGGGGGGAAGCAGGGACAGCACACGGTGTGGCCTGGATGGGACCAGACTTTGGAATCTTCTAGAAGCTGTGTTCTCCAAGGCTGACCGGCCGCGCCCACAGCTGGGCCTGCTCCACATGTATTCCAAGATGCCGGGCCACAGTAAGGATGCATTAGTGCTCACCAAACGGGGAAGGTTCCCAGTGGCTGGCACCCCAGCTCCCTGGGGGACGGGGACACCACGCTGCAAACAGGAACTTTATAGAACACATGTTAATTCTCTCACAGGGGCTTCATTTCCTGACTCTTTCCTTCTGCCTTAGCGTCCCCGGCCTGTCCGTGCTTCGTGGAGGCGGAAAATTTCACACTGCTGCTACTCTGGGTTTGAACCCCTTTTTTTTTTTTTTTTTTTTTTGCGTATTCATAAGATGGCTTTTCCTTAAAATAAACTAGAAACTAAGTCTGTACCTCCCAGATGGGAGGCTCGGCCTGGGGTCATGGTTAGAAGTTGCCTAAGTGGCTCTCTGGAGCAGTAGTCTTCTCAGATTCCTTCTTGCCTAGTTGTCTGTCCATCAGTCTTCATAAATCTTAATAAATCATCCTCCATCCTCACAGGTGTGAACTTTACCCCCAGGTCTCAGAGACCACCCCCAGCGTCTGTCGACGCTCCCATCAACAGACCTTTCCATCTGTGCCTTATCAATCTGTTGGAAAACCCTGACACAACACATTTTAGAAGAAAATATTTTGATTTTTGTGTTTCTTAAGCATTTTCTTTTTTTCTTCTTAATGTTTATTTTGAGAGAGCAAGAGAGACAGAGAGTGAGCGGGTGAGGAGCAGAGAGGGAGGGAGACACCGGATCCGACGTAGGCTCCAGGCTCCGAGCTGTCAGCACAGAGCCCGACGCGGGGCTTGAACCCACGAACCACGAGATCGTGACCTGAGCAGAGGTCGGACACTTAACTGACGGAGTCATCCAGGCGCCCCTAGCATTTTCTAATGCTCCTAAGTTCTTCTGAGTTCTCCGGGATGTTTTAGCTATCTTTTGTTACCAAGAGCGTTAGGTACAAATGCACCCCATTTGGTCGTACACTTGCGGGACTAAATGTGCAAATTGAACCCAAAGTTTCTTCCTGTGCTTGTGTAGTGAAATGTAAACCTTTTCTGGGGTTTAGGATCTGAACTTTTTCATAACCCACAGACCATACTTCTAGCATTTAGTACTTTTCAGCCCCCTCCCTCTGGGGACATCAGTTTGCTTCTGATTGGGAGGGATGTTAGCACCGAAAACCGCAAGTTCCAGCATCATTATTACTTGAGGGCTGTTTGCAATGAGAATTGCGTTTCCTGGTGTTCTCGAAGGTTGATGCTGAACCCGATCAGCATCTTAAAAGTTCCTTCCGTCCGGAGAAGAGGTGTTCTCAGATTTTAACATGCTTCTCCAGAGTGGATAAAGTCTGCCCGAGTGGAAAAATGTATCGTAAATAGAGAATCGGGAATTCTGAGTGAAAAATAAATAGTTCTCTATACCCTGAAAAATGAACAGAGTTCCCTCTGAGGCAGTAAAAGCTTCTTACTAAAATCTGTTTCATTTGGCACAGAATGAGCGCAGAAACTGGCTCACAGAAATGCTCTCCTTTTTTAAGCATATGAGTGGCATATGGATTAGATTTAAGCATTTGCTGGGACCATATTTTTCCTTTTTAAATGAAAGGTATTTTGTTATTTACTAATTTCTGGGAAAGGAACCCAAAAGTGTATTGTCATCGTTGTCGGGTAAGAACGTCAGTTCCTTTTTCACCAACTTCCTTCCAGATAAAGATAAGATGTTTGTTTGGAAAAACCTTAGTTGTGTGCAGCTGTTCCTAACACCGATGTCCTGAATGGAAAGGAAAGGCTTATTTTCAAGGACATGACTAGTGTGGGGAAAGGAGAATGCCTAAATTTTCTTATTTTAGAAGAAAATATTTTATCTTTTTCTCTTATTATCATCTGGTCCGAAAAATTCAGGGTTCCCTTATTCAGGTCGTAGAAGGGGAATCATGTCAGACAAGTGTCGGTTCAGGGGACGCATTTTCCCCCAAATGCTGTCTTTGTATCAGCGTTCGTTACCTGTTTTTAGACTCACGACGCGATCGCCAGTATTTGTTATTTCTAAAATACTTTCCGGAGAGACCTTCCCGGAGTGGGTAGGTTGAGCCAGTGAAAGAAATTAATGGTGTCCTTGAGCAAGCCTGTTAGCAGAGAAATTGGCAAGACGGGTCGAGAGACGTGTTATCTTTCCAGAGGAGACCGAATCTCTGTGCCAGACTTTCATCCCTCTTCCCGGTACCTCGAATGTAGTTCTAATTAAGTGGAACATTCAGACAGGAATGATATATATGTGAGGGCACCATACGCTGAGTCAGTAGTTTTCGAACTTAAGCGAGCATCAGAATCACCCCCAAAGGGCTTGTTAGAACACATTTTGCTTGGCTCCACCCTGAGGGTTTCTGATTCAGTAGGTCTGGGGCAGGGCCTGGGAATTTGTGTCCCAGCAAGTTCCCAGGCAAACCCCACTTTGAGAACCACCGCGCCGCAGAAACTCCGCTGCCCCGATCCGCCCGCTCGGTGTAAATATCTTGAACGGGTCTGGAGAGTTCTTCCCGCAGAAGAGTTTCCCTGGAGATGAATGGATCTGTGCTCTGCAATAACGTCTGGGCACAGTTTGCCATAGTGTTAGCTGAGGCCTAACGTTGGATGTTAAATAAATAGTTCTTGCTTCTTCTTGCCGGGACCCAGGGTGTGTTCGTGTGAGGGACAGAGGGATTGCCTGTCCCAGGTGGGATTTTTCTTCCCATTTCACCTTTGAGATTCCCCAGGGTCATCACTCCACTCTGCTGTGTGCTGAGACGACCTCACGCCTTGTCCTTGGCCCCGATCAAGGGCAGAGTTCTTGCTTGCTGCGCCTACCTGGGGGTCAGAGCCCCCTTTGTATGCCAGGTCTTAGTATCTATCCCCAAGGAGGGTGGTCTCTTGTCTCTTGCACACATGTGCCCCCCTCTGGGCTGTGGATCAGCACAGATCTGAGATGACGCGTGGGGCCGCGGACACAAGTGCCTGCGTGGGCACCCCCTCCACTCACTCTCTGGTCCTCAGTTTCCTCCTCTGCAAAATGGGAACAGCCAAGGCAGCCTTCCCGGGTACATGATGTAGAGGCCAGACCACGGGCCGTGCAGCTGCCTCCTGGGGTTAACATCCCAGCTCTGTCCGCCCTGGTCCTGTGGCTTTGGTGAGTCCCGCAGCAACTACCTCGCCATCCCCCTAGGTGTGCAGACAGCACAAGAGCCCTTGTGAGAGCCAGGCATCGGGAATGGAAGAGCCGGAGGCAGGGAGGACCGGCCAGTGGGAACGGTGGCTCTGTGCCCTGGCCAGGCTCCTGCGTTAACCAAGTGGCAGATTAAACTTAAAACTCAAACTCTTGGGGGCAGGGGCAGGGGGGGCGCCTGTGTGGTTCAGTTGGTTAAGTGTCCGACTCGTGGTTTGGGCTCAGGTCATGATCTCACGGGTTTGTGGGTTCGAGCCCCACATCGGGCTCCGTGCTGACAGTGTGGAGCCTGCTCGGGGTTCTCATTCTCTCTCTCCCTCTGTCTGTCTGTCTCTCTGCCCCTCCCCTGCTCGTGCTCTGTCTCTCTCAAAATAAATAAATCAACTTAAAAAAAAATCAAACTCTGTGTTGCCGTAAACACCAAAGGCGACGTAAAACAAGACCACACCCTCGTGCTGGCTTTGCCCCCGCGTCAGGCACAAACTGTGAATACACCTCGTTCACAGGTCCACATTTTCAGAGTTTATTGGGGGGCCGTTGCTCATCCTTTTAAGTCTTTGGAGCCCCTCTTTGAGAAGAACAAGAATAGAATACTGTCCCGTGATCTGTGCTTACGTGACTCAGTTTACCCATTCAAGATGGAAAGAATCCCGTAAATCACGCCTGCCGGTATCTGCCTCTTAGAACGCTCTGCGGGTCACGGACAGGCGTATTTCGCTTTTGTCTGTCAGTTGATTAAAAACAACTTGTGGGAGTTTTCTAGAAAATGCTGTGTGGTCTCATTTGAGTTCTCCTTTTCCACAAATTCAGAAGAAACGGCTCTTCCCTAATTTTTTCAGTCGGCACATGGTTCTTCTATGCCCGCTTTTATGCCGAAGACAACTCTGAATCCTTTTTTATCGTAAGGACAAGGAATTCAAAAAGTATTTTAGTTATCCGGGCTCTCTTTTGTCCTGTAACACTTGAATCATGGCATTCATCGTGGAAAGCGTTCAACACCAGACAATTCCAGTATGACAGCCACACGTCTACACCATCTCAAGTTTGTTGCATTGGGACTAAAACCACTGGTGGGGACGGCCGTTAAAATGAGAGATCGGGAGGGGCGCCTGGGTGGCTCAGTCGGCTGAGCGGCTGACCTCGGCTCAGGTCACGATCTCGCAGTTCACGAGTTCGGGCCCCACGTCGGGCTCTGTGCTGACAGCTCGGAGCCTGGAGCCTGCTTCAGATTCTGTGTTTCCCTCTCATTAAAAAAAAAAAAAAAAAAAAAAATTTAATGAGAAATGAGGAAGCTGGTGTTACAATCAGTTATTAGTATAACACAAAAAAGATTTTTCCATGAAAAATGGCTTACGAGTTCAATAAATACGTCCACACCCTGCACTTAAGAGTATGAATTGACCCTCATTCCTTGGATATCTCAGTGCAGCGTTTTGTACTGTGTGAATAATTCGGGCAATCTGCACAGGTTAGAAATCAGGGGAATTGAGATTCCCTACTTGAGATTCCGTATGAGAATCAGGTACCTAGAATGTTACAGGACGTTTGTAACCCTTTGCTGACCGCACCCCCAACGACATACTTCATCCAGAACTGAAGTGTGCATCTGACCATCACCAAACTCACAGTCCGTTTCTGTGGTGGTGCGTCGGATCATTCCGGAATGTTCCTGACCTCACTCTGCTTCCCGGTCCGTAGCAGAGAGAAGGCCCCAGCGATGTGGCCTCAGGAACCCTTGTTGGGGGGGCATCCCTGCCGAGCAGGGTCACGGACCAGGGTGGGCTCCAAGCGTATTTTCCTCTCTGCTGTTAGGACTCACGGTTGCTGCTTATTAAATCGAACGTCCGCAAGGGTGTTGAGGTAAATGGAAACCCTGTTCCCGCAGGGCCATTTCCACTGTCCCCCTGGAGTGGGGACTCCTCCGAGTTCCCTGTCACCTGCCTCTTGCTGGTTGTTACCTTGTTTCTGGCAAAGGGGATGATGCCTGGAGACTTTTAAAAAATTATTCTTCGTGGGGCACCTGGGTGGCTCAGTCGGTTGAGTGTCGGACTCTTGATCTCAGCTCCTGTCATGATGTTACAGTTCGTGAGATCAAGCCCCATGTTGGGCTCTGTCCTGACAGCGTGGAGACTGCTTAGGATTCTCTCCCTCCCTCTGTCTCTCTGCCCCTCCCCTGCACATATGCCTGTGTGCCCATGCTCTCTCTCTCTCTCTCTCTCTCTCTCAAACTAGATACACATTTAAAAAAATTATTCTTCATACTGATCAAAGACCTTTGATGACCTCCAGCACGTGGGTGGTGCTCACATGAGCGATGGCTCAGCCTTGGCCTCCTGGAGCGCTGTGCTGGCCAGAAAGGATTCAGAGCAGAGAAGAGTGGTCCCTTCGATACGCCCTGTGTGCCAGGGACCCAGGAGGGGAGGGGCCCCACCTGGACTGATCCCCCGTATAAGATGAGGGGGAAGGTCTATAGACCCACGTCTGTCCCTCACGTGCCACACCCCCTGTCCAAGAGCCCTGATCCCGAAGGCAGCCACCTCTCCCATACCCATCTTAGCACCCTGGTCCAGGGGCTCCCACCCGCCTGGGACGACCCACATTGCAGTAGTGGCCTCTTCTTGGGTCCCTGCGTCCGCTCCTGCCCTCCTGCCCCTCTACACCACTGCTAGAGCAACACTGGTCCAAACACAAGTGGGGGCCCGTCTCCCCTTTGCATCATCACCCTGGGGCATGACCCGAGTTCTTACCTCCGCCCGCAGCCTCCAGCTCTGGGCTCAGCGCCTCCCCTGTGCCCTCACCGCCCCTCCCAGAGGAGTCCACGACTTGTCCTCGCCGCGGGGCCCCATCACATTCTCCCCTCACCCGTACCCTGCTTGGAGGCTGCTTCGCCGGCCAGGCCTCCCTCACCCCTCCACCCGCCGGTCACAGTCTGCCCCATTTCCCATTCTCATCTGTGTTTCTTCCAGCATCTAACCCGTAAGCCCCGAGGCAGGGGACTTAGTGTCTCTGCTCCCTGCCGTGTCTCCGGCGTCTGATGCCGTGCCGCTGTATCAGCAAGCGTTTATGTTCATTCACTTTGTATTTCCGTGATTCACTTACAAGGCATGGAAAGATGGGTCCCCTCGAAGTGAAAGACACTGGTTGCAATATGTATGCGAAGAACTAACGAATGCCCTGCTCGCAGAGCCTACTTTTGAAAGGGTGACAACTTGGCCATAAGCCTGCAGAGTTTGCTCATCACTACGGGAAAAGACGGTTGGTGAGCCCCCCACCAGGGCAGCCTTCTGCCGGATCCCAGAGCTAGGAGTGACCGTACGGTGGGGGTGCAGGAACCGTGTGCAGAGACAGTCACGCCGCCACATAAATTGTGGACTCACCCCTCACGGCCATCCTGGCCAACTTGCTCGTCACGATGGCCCTTCGTCAGTTGAGTTGAGGAAACCGAGCCGGTCCAGGCCTCGCTGCAGGTCAGAGACCTCGTAGGCAAGGGCTCTCACCGGCCGCACGTCCTGCACCGTGTGTGGCCCTTCTTGGGAAGACCAGGCCCCGTCCCCCCACCTGCAGAGGCAGGGCGGATGAGATGAACGCACTTTGAGGGGGCCGCGTTCCCTCTGTGACTTGGTAAGAGGCAAACAGACTTTGGAGAGGAAGGCGTGTGCACATTGAGCTGGGGAGTCCTGTGGCCTGGGGACCCGTCCCAGGGTTTGGATATACATCCCGTTACAAACCGCGAGTAGCTACCAGGCTTTCTCTCTGGTGTGGCTGGAGGCTTTCCACCTCCCACTGTTGACTGCCCTCCACACTGGAATGTTCTAGAATACCACAGGAGTGCCCCACTTCTTTCCCATGCTGCACTGCCTGTCCCTCCTCTGTGTAGGCCTGCAGGCTAGTAACTAAGAGCATCCCCCCCCCCCACCCCACCCCGGGCCATTCAGGGCATCCCCGTGGCCCCTTAGCCCTCCAGGTTACCCTGAAGGAAGCCCCTCCTTCCCTCCCTTCCTCCCTCCTCCCACCAGCTGAGCCCTCTCCTTGCGCAGACGGGAAGGGACTTTGCCCTGGAAGGCTCCCCCCATGGCAGGCCTTTCTTTCTGGCTTCTTCTGTGTGTGTGCCCCTGAGCCTGTTTTTTTTTTCTTTTTTTTTTTTTAATATTTTTTAAAAATTTTGTAAAATTTATTTGTCTTGAGGGAGGGAGAGAGAGAGCATGAACAGGGGAGGGGCAGAGAGAGAGGGAGAGAGACAGAATATCAAGTAGGCTCTACGCTGTCAGCGCTGAGCCCAACCTGAGGCTTGAACTCACAAACTGTGAGATCATGACCTGAGGGTGAAACCAAGACCACACCCAGACGCCCCTGTCTCTGAGCCTGTTGTGAACGTTTCTTTATGAAATTCAGACGTCTTACTATTCAAACCAGAGACGCACCAAGCACCCCTCCCCCACAAAATGCCCCCTAACCCTCTCCTCCCAACACCCCGTACCAAAGCAGGTGTAACAGGTGACTTCCCGTGGAAAGAAGGAGCACTTTCCCAACCACATCATCTTCTCCCCCCTAAAGGGCAAAACTTCCGTGATTTATTCCCTGCTGTTACAGTTTCTTTGGGGATAAAAACGGAGCTGTTCTCTGAGGCACATCATCCTGTGCTCTGGACAACAGTCTGACTGGCTTGGGGGTTGGGCATTCGCCTCTCCATAGGCATGATGAGCCATGCCCCGGCATCGTGACTTGGAGTGCATTTTACGGCATTCGTGATTTTAAAGTCCACCCGCATTGTAGGGACCGCTCGGCCTTAGCTCTCCTCAGGGAGCCCCTTAGCAGAGGTCAGTAACTGCCACTACATGGGAGACTGCTGGTGACAAGTTCAGGATCCACCCCCCCATCCCCACGGCCTTGAGGACCCAGCGTATACTTGGCCATCCATTTGGCTGAATCCCCGCAGGGAACGGTGTCTCGATCTCCGGTGCATCCCAGCCCCACACACAAGGCCTGGCACCTAGTGGCCCGTGAGTGAGCATTTTATAAACAAAAGAGCAAGGGCTCAGTGGGAGAAGAGCCAAGGAGAGCATGGCCTCATCTTCGGTGGTGATAAATGAGTCGTTGTCTCTCTGGGAAGTCTCTGGCGACACACACACGGGGAGATGGACCTGTGTGTTGACTTACACGGTACGCCGTCCAGCTGGAGGCTTGGGTGCACGGGGCAGCTAGACAGGAGGCCTTCCAGGATCCGCAGTGATCTTCAGTGAGATGACATTCAGGGGTAGGAGGGTTTCGGCATCTCCAATGGCCCCTAGATCCATCACTCCTGTGCTCCCTGCGCTGTTGACCCTGGACACGTGTAACCCCAGACCCGGGTCCCGTTGAGGCCCCTCGGTGGGCCCCAATCCAAGGCTGACCCTGGGGCCCCTAGATTTCTGGGGCAAGAATGGAGGTGGAGGTGGGGACCTCGCTAAATGGTTGCACCCGAGGAAAAGGCACAGCTATTTTGGAGGTGCTGGCAGAGTTTACAGCGGCCTTAGCCTAAATTCACAGAAGTGTGACGAGGGGGCAAGGTAGCAATGGCCCCATACTGCTCAACTGGAGTGACTATGTCTCAACATCATATTTTAAGAGAAAAAAAGTCTTTTTCTAAACGCCAAAAGAACATTGTAGAAACTGAAGAGTCTGGGACTTACTGGCCCTTATTAACACGATAGCAGAAATTGGAATATTTAAGCCAAGAAACATAAAGCCTCACGGGATGTGACAAGTCCCTGTCCTGGGCTGGGGCTGTGTCCGCAAGACAGGACAGGGGACCAGCACGTGGGAATTCCAGAATCGTTCGTGTTCGTGGAACGCGGGAAAGAACCTTCTGTCTGGTAGAGTTGGGGTACCCAAGTGATAATTATGGGGAAACCCCACGTGGCAGTTAGATGCCGTGTCTGCTTATGCTGGCCTGTAGCAAGTCAGGACTCCATCTGGTCCTGCTCTTGTGGGGACTCCTGTCTCCTTTCCATAGATGACGAGCACGCGGAGAGTGAGTCACGGCAGTGAGGAAAACCAAAAGCTAGAACGCTTTCTGGGGGAAAGCCTTCGTAGAATCCATAGTAGTTCGAACTTTCCAGGCACAGTGCCCGCCTACCAGCTAAGTCAAAGGGTAACCAGTTGGCCAGGCTGCCTTGACGAAATACCACAGACTCGGGGGGCTTGAACAACAGAAATTGATTTCTTACAGTTCCAAGGCTGTTAGTCCAAGGTCAGGGTTCTGCTGAGGCCTATCTCGGCTTATAGACAGACGGCCATCTCCGGGCCGCATCCTCACTCTATGCACGTCCTTGCTGCCTCTTCCTCTTCTGGAAGGAATGTGGGAATCGCCTTAATGGCCTCATCTTAACATAATCACCTCTTTAAGAACCCTCTCTTCATATACAGTCCTGTATAGTCTAAGGTACTGGGGTTAGGGTTTCAATATACGTATTTGTGGTTGGTGGCGGGGAGGGAACCAAACTTAGCCCATAACAAAGGGAAGCTGAGTTTCTGTTTATGTGCCCAGTTTTCTTGGCCATAAGGAATTCAAGGGCAGGTAAGATTCAGTGCTTTAATTTTTTTTTTTTTAACGTTTTACTTATTTTTGAGACAGGGAGAGACAGAGCATGAACAGGGGAGGGTCAGAGAGAGAGGGAGACACAGAATCTGAAACAGGCTCCAGGCTCTGAGCTGTCAGCACAGAGCCCGACGCGGGGCTCGAACTCACGGATTGGACTGCGAGATCATGACCTGAGCCGAAGTCGGTCGCTTAACCGACTGAGCCACCCAGGCGCCCCAGATTCGGTGCTTTAAAGGCTCTCAGTATTTCATTGGAGCAGACATCTTATGTCCCCAGATACCAGAGAACAGCCCTTGTCTGGGTAGATGATGGCACGTGGGTCCAATCCGTGGGAAATTCCCACTTGCAACACTGCTTTCTAAAAATTGTTTATTTTTGAGAGAGAGAGAGACACAGAGTGTGAACAGGGGAGGAGCAGAGAGAGACGGACAAAGAATCTGAAGCAGGCTCCGAGCTGACAGCACAGAGCCCGATGCAGGGTTCGAACTCACAAACCGCGAGATCGTGACCTGAGCAGAAGTCAGCCGCTTGACCGACGGAGCCACCCAGGCACCCCCGCACCCCTGCTTTTCATGATTCCCCCCCTAATTCCCATGCCGGGGACTGGAGACTAGACAGGGTGAAGACATCACTTCCAGACTCTTTCCCAGCAGGTGACATGCAGATCAGGGATGAAGCCCTACCCAAGAAAGACTATCCACCCTGGCTGCTAGTGTTTCTACTATTAAAGCAGCTGGGGATGGGGGCCATTGCGCCTGGCCCATCGTGTGCACCAGTATTCTCACCAGCAAAAGGATTTCCAGGACAGCTGGGCAGAGAAGGCACATCGTCCGTCCTCAGCCACCTGGCCCCAAGGTCAGCATTAAGACAGTTATAATGACCCAGCAATGGCCCAGTTCTTGCTGTGTTTCAGCTACGGTGCTAAGACCTCAGGTGCGTCATCTTCTTTCACTCAATCTTCGCGATATCGTCATGAAGTAGGGACTCTTGTGATCTTCATTGTACCAGTGAGGACACCAAGGTTTACCAAGGTGATGTGAGATCACAGGGACGTACCTGAGGCAGAGACATCTCTCCGGCAGGAGGTTCTCCTGCGTGGGCGCTGAACGGGATCAGAGGGAAACATGGCGGCCATCAGGTGGCTCGAGCGCGAGACATGCGGGCTTGCGTCCTGGCCCTGAGCCCTCTGCGGGAGATGCGGTGGGTCAGGTCTCAGCAGGTGCTGGTGTATCATGCCACTGCTGCCACCGTCATCTCTTGTGACATAGAGATTCTCAAATGGATAGAACGTTTGAAATGAAAAATCACGCTCTTTTACTCACCGTTGACAGAGAAGTCATGTATTTGCTAGCGGAGAATGAAAACCCCAACATTAAACACAACTCTAGGGGCGCCTGGGTGGCTCAGTCTGTTGGGTGTCTGACTCTTGATCTGGGCTCAGGTCACGATCTTGCAGTTTGTGAGTTCGAGCCCTGCATCGGAGGCTGCTTGGGACTGTCTCTGCCCCTCCCCTTCTTGTACTCTTCTCTCGCTCGCTTGCTCAAAACAAATAAATACACCTGAAAAAAAAAAAAAAAAAAAACACTGCTAAAGATCTCCTTGGAGGACATACTCATGCTCCATCGTGCACAGCCAATCCCCAGATTTTTCAAACAGAGCGAATTCAGGATTCCGAGCCATGGAGCTTTTCTGCTTCTCATGGGGGTGATCCTACAGTGAGAACATCTGGCAGAACCGGGACGGAATCAGTTCCCCTCCACCTGTGCCCTTTATCAAGGAAATAAAGCAAAAGTGGCAGATGATTCATGAGGAATGCTAACCTGTCGTTCTCCAGGGGGGAATGACCAAACCAGGGGTTTCCCAGTGCCAAACATACATAAGCTTGACTAGTCCGAAACCCATTTCAACTCACACTGGGGGCGCCTGGGTGGCTCAGTCGGTTGAGCGTCCAACTTCAGCTCAGGTCATGTTCTTGCAGTTCGGGGGTTCGAGCCATATGTCGGGCTCTGTGCTGACAGCTCAGAGCCGGGAGCCTGCTTCGGATTCCGGGTCTCCCTCCCTCTCTCTCTGCACCCCCCCACACTCTGTCTTCCTCTCTCTCAAAAATAAATAAAAATTTTTAAACTCATATCAAAAGAAACGTATTCCCGTGCATCTCCTGCAGGCAGTGCCGAGGCTTGAACCTGTTATCCTACCAGAGCAGCCCGATGGTGGATCATCTGCTCACTTTTTGAGACACCATCTCTAATGTTTGGCTCGACCCAGTTTGCAAAGATCTGTTTCTCTGCTCATACCATGTGTTATGGGGCTTCAAAAGCCTTGACAGGAATGAAGGATAAAAGAAGCAGGACCGTGTAAGGTTCTTTCAGACCCAGTCCAACTTGATCTGTTTTCGAGTCAATGCTTGAAACAATAACTGCGCATTTACCCTTCAAACATTCCAGAGACAGAGCATACCTGCCCGTTAGTAAATCGATGAAACTGGCCCAGAACTAAATAGTGGATTTGTACGAATTCCCTTTGACCCACACAGCCACCTAGAGGTTTTGTTCAGATCCTAAAATACGGAGAAGCAAATAACAAAAGGTATGATGGTGCAGAACAGCTTTTTGTTGTTGTTTAAACGTTGGGGGACGTGTGAATGCGAGGGGGCTGCCTCTGGTGTTTGGGATGTTTCCTTCTCCCCTGAGGAGGCAGAGGTGAGGCTCTGTATTGTGCTCAGAGGAAGTATCATTCCTTCGTCAAAACAAACACCCGTGTGAACCTGTCGCGCCCCATCCCCATCACAGAGCCTGCGAAAACAGAGCCGCACAGGAACTTCCTTGGGTGGAGAGGGCAGGGCCGTGGATCAGGAGAGTTTGCAGAGAAAGGAAATGGGAGCTATTTTAGTTGGTTCACATCTCCCCTTGGTTACGGGTCCTTTCCCGCCCCCGACACTTGCAGCCACAGAGGCGAGCTTATTCGGAAGAAGATTGAAGTCTTCTGTATTTTTAGCCGTCATTCAGGCGTGACATTTATGGAGGCCTCAGCGACAGAATCAAAATGAAAAGGGAGCTTGGCTGCTTTCCTACCCGTTGACGTTTTGGTGACACAAAGGAAATTAAAAGCTGGGCTTTATATTATAGAGTCACACGGTTTAAATAGCCGCTGTTTAAGGATGCTGTTCTTAGCCTCCAGCATCGTCATTTTGGCCACTTGGGTTCCTCCTGTCGACCACGTTAACAAGTCTGCGTGTTCCCCTGCGACATCGCGTAGAATCTGGTCAAATCATGATTTCATTGTTTTCCTTACTGTTGCATTTTGCTTCTTTGTATCAGAATACTTTTAGGGCTCTTTCTGATCACCTTGGTAACCAAAAGTCAGAAACAGTGGGTTTTAGAATTCCAATCCATATTTTATTTCTTTGTTTTACTATTTATTTGTTTGAGAGGGTGTGGGGGGCAGAGAGAAAGGAGATGGAGAATTTACCGTATTTCCTCTTTACTTCCTCCCATTCGCTAAGCTCCCCAAAACAGGACTCCAGCAACAAATCTGAAAGCACGTGGCCTATCTTTGCTGAGGGAATAAGCAACGAGGCAGATATCTCATATTTCAGCGAGATATAGTCCTCAGGAGGCTGTAAGGTCTTTCTTTTTTATTACTTTATTTTGTTTTTAAAATTTTTTAGGCTTATTTATTTATTTTGAGAGACAGCAAGCGTGAAGTGGGGGGGGGGGTGCAAAGAGAGAGGGAGAAAGAGAATCCCAAGCAGTCTCCACGTTGTCAGCAAAGAGCCCAAGGCGGGCTCGAACTCACGAACCGTAAGATCGTGGCCTGAGCCGAAACCAAGAGTCGGACACTTAACCAACTGATCCACCCAGGTGCCCCTGTAATGTTTTTCTCATCCATTTGCTGTCTCTACAACCTTGGACGACTCACTCAAAAGGACTTGCCGTTCAACTTTCCAGGGTTCTGTTTCCTCACAAGTAAAATAAGAATAATACCCAGGGCGCCTGGGTGGCTCAGTCAGTTAAGCATCCAACTTCGGCTCAGGTCGTGATCTGGAAGTTCATGGGTTCGAGCCCCGCATCAGGCTCTGTGCTGACAGCTCAGAGCCTGGAGCCTGCTTCGGATTCTGTGTCTCCCTCTGTCTCTGCTCCTCCCCCGCTCATGCTCTATCTCTGTCTCTCAAAAATAAATAAACGTTAGAAAATGTTTATTTAAATAAGAATAATGCCCATGTCTGTCTACATAACCAAGGTTGTTTGGGAGGGCCAATGTGTGACCACATCTTGGTGGCAGTGCTTACAGAATTAGCAAGAATCTTCAAGGATTGAAAGCCCTGTGTAGATAAGTATTGTTTTTAAGTGAATAATCTTACCATGGGAATACTGTCACCATTGCCCCGTTTATGTGGGTGGCCGCATGGGTTTACTGCAAAGACATTAGTTCAACAGACAGTTGGCTTATGTTTGATACAAGATCTTATTTTTTTCCCCTTATAAACTTTACTTACTTTCCAGTTTCCATATTAACACCGAGAGGCTTAAGGCCCAGTTTCTAAATTTAAAGGTGAAAGGACCTTGCAGATCAGGAACACAGCTTAGCTCTCTTCTTCGTTTACTTTATAAACAAGGGCCCAAGGTTAATGGACTTGCCCACACGAGCCAGCTGGTAAGTTATGGTTTCTCAAAAAGAACTTGGTTCTCAGGTTGAAGCTTTACAACTGTTACTCATGAAACTGATACTTCTGTTAGCATTGAGCTAGTTCCTGATATGAACTATTAGAAACTGTGTTATCGTACACATCATTAGGGTTACAACAGATTCTGGAATACAGAACCTAGCTAACTACTGTGTAACTTCAGAGAGGTAATAAAATCACCAGAGAAGCTTGATTTATAACCAAACTGAGACCATCTCTCTTTGCCAGATAATACCCCTCTGATTTTGATCGGTGTGTTTTAATGTTTTGATTTTCCTGAATTAACGTGTGTCATTTGTGGGACTTTTTGATGTAGTGTAATCTCTATGGCCTTTAAATATAAATGGGGAGATAAAGATACCTGGGTGACTTGGTTGGTTAAGTGTCCAACTCTGGATTTCGGCTCAGGTCATGATGTCACCTTTTGTGGGATTGAGCCCTGCATTCAGGCTCCATGCTGACAGTGCAGAGGCTGCTTGGGATTCTCTCTCTCTCCCTCTCTCTCTGCTCCTCCCGTGCTCGCTTGCTTTCTCTCTCTCTCAAAATAGACAAACTTCAAATATATATGTATGTATAACGTGTATCTATATACATATATAGAAATGAAAAGCTTTCTGGCAACTCTGAGACTTTGAAAACTAATATCATGTTGGGGAGTCGTGAGTTGCAGAATTTGCTGAGGCGTCTCACGTGATTCCTGGAAGATTAGAAAGCAACGATTTGCAGATGTCCTGCTTCTGTCATTGCTCCTTGTCTGTGGCGGGATCCAGACTGTTCGACCGGTGGGGAGCATATCTCTGCTTGTCGGGAGGTATGCGGTATACCTGGAGGATGTATGCTTTGCCTGGATTTGAGTCAGAGGTGGCACCCACCTAACTGTTATAACCCTGAAGTTATTTCACCTCCAAAGGCCCCACATGACAAGACTGTAAGATATACTTTTGGCCCTGGTGGCCAGCATACCCTGATGTGGCCCCCAGTGACTCACACCCTTGTATGCCCCCTCTCTTTGGGTGTATTAGGGCCCGTAACCTGCTTCTGCCCCGTGGAATAGGGGATGCCACTGACTTGATTAGGTTCCATTATATGATAAAGGTGATGGGATGTCACTCCCTTGATTACATCTCATTTCGTAAGAGTCCATCTTAGCAGGCCAGAGAGAGAGATTTCTGTGCTGACCTCAAACAAGCCAGCACTCATGACATGAACTTTCTTGGGAAAAGACCATGTGGCAGGGAAATGCAGGTGGCCTCTCACACCTGAAGATGACCCATAGTCAGAAACCAGGGCTCTCAGTCAGACAGCTGCAAGGGCAGACACCCTTCCAGCAATCTCCGTGAGCTTGCACACAGGCATTCCGGATGGGCATACAGCCTGGATAAGACCCTCATGAGGGTCTATAACCTCGTGAGACCCTGAATAGATGACCCAGCTTAGCCATGCTTGGACTGCTGACCATTAAAAACTGTGGTATAGCAAATACGTGTTTGTACTTAAACTACTAAGTTTCTGTTAATGGGTTATGGGGCAGGAGAAAATTAGTATATATTCAGGAGATGATATATAAACTCAAGAAAATAATCCATGGTCACCAGCCTTAATGGTCTGGAAAACGAGGACCAGAATTCAGGATGGCCACCAGCATCTGGAAAGTGAGAAAAGAATACCAGGAAGGAGATAGCCAGAAAGCCATAAATTCTCTGGGTAAATTCCATCCAAATCTCTGGCTGAGCCTTGAATCACACATGCAAGAGGCAGGCACCAAGCAGCTTAGCTAAGAGTAAAAGAACTAAACTAAGATTTGAATTACCAGCCAAGGGACAGAATTTTCATTGTGAGTCCATTGAGTTTATTAGTTCCTAAAACAAAAGAATTGATACTTTTCATGAGAATGTAATAGAAGCCAGAATCTCATAAGCATGACATTCGCAATGGCCAGGACACAAGCCAAAATACTCAACAGACGAAAAACCAGGAAAATGTGATCTGTTCCCAAGAAAAAAGACAGTCATCAGAAACCAACCTGGAGATGACCCAGGTGCTAGGTTTAGCAGACAAAAAAATCTACTGCAGCTTATAAATATGCTTCATGCAAAATGAGTGCTTATAATGAATGAAAATAATGGGAAAATCTCAGAAGATAATAAGAACTATAAAAAAGAACCAAATAGAAATTCTAAAATGGAAAAACACCATATCTTCAATAAAAATGATACTGGATGGGCTTAGCAACAGAATGAAGGTAACAAAGTAAAAAGGCAGTGAAGTTGAAGATAAATCAATAGAAATGTTCCAATTTTAAGAAGAGAGAGAAAAAAAATTGAAATGAAAATAGAGCCTCAAAGACCTGTGGAGCATTACTAAAATATCTGGTGTTTGTCAATAGAGTCCCAGAAGAACAGAGAAAAAAAAAAAAAAATTTGAAGAAACAACAAGGACCAAGGTTTCCCAAATTTTGTAAGAGATGTACATTGACAGATTTAAAAAGTTTAGGCATCTGGGTGGCTCAGTCGGTTAAGCATCCAACTTCGGCTCAGGTCATGATCTCATAGTAAATGAGTTCGAGCCCCGCCTCGGGCTCTGTGCTGATGCCTCAGAGCCTGAAGCCTGCTTCAGATTCTGTGTCTCCCTCTCTCTCTCTCTCTGCTCTCCCCAGTTCATGCTCTCTCAAAAATAAATAAACATTAAAAAATTTTTTTAAATACATAAAAATATAAAGTTCAGTGAATCCAAACCAAAATTTAAAAACACAGTAACAACAACTAAGGTACATTGTAGTGAGATTGCTTAAAAACAGACTTCAGGAGAAAAACCTAAACTAGACAAAAATAACATTTTGAAAACTGCTGAATTTATCATCAGAAACAATGGATGCTAAGTAATCGTGGAACAGAATCTTCAAAGTGACGACAGACAGTAACTACTGTCAGTTCATAATTCGTTGTCTGGCAAAAATAGCCTTCAAGAGTGAAGTCTAAAGAAAGACATTTTCAGATTGAAATAAAGAATCTTTTGCTGTCAGACCTGCACAAACGTAACAGTAATGGAAAATTTCAGACTGGAGGGCAATAATACCCAATAGAAACTTGGAATTTTTGAAAGGAATAAGGAATACAAAAAAATGGTAAATATCTGAGTAAATGTAAAGGACTGGTTATTGTCTTCAGACCTCTAACATGTAAACGTTAATATATATGCCAACTATAACATAAAATATAGAAGGGCAGGATAAATAGATCTTTACAATTGCAAGGTATCCACATTTGATCTAAAGTATTAATACTTAATCTAAATGGACTGTAAAAGTTCAGGATGCATACTATAATCCTCATACCGGCCATTAAAAACAAATAATAGAGGTTAGCTAAAAAGCCAGTGGATGAATTTTTCCCCCTCTGAGCTATTATTTTCCAATGTGATTTGTCTGTTTCTCTAATTCTGTGACCTTTGCTTCATGTATTTTGAAGCTATTATTAGGCACATACACATATATGATTACTAAAACTTTCTGGGGCACCTGGGTGGCTCAGTCGGTTCAGCGTCCAACTCTTGATTTCGGCTCAGGTCATGATCTCACAGATCATGGTTTCAAGCCCCACGTCAGGCTCCATGCTGACAACGTGGAACCTGCTTCAGATTCTCTGTCTCTCCCTCTCTCTCTCCCCTTCCCCTGCTCATGTTCTCTCTGTCTGTCTCTCTCTCTCTCTCTCTCTCAAAATAAATAAATAAATAAACATTTAAAATTTTTTTTAAAAACTTCCCGATGCATCGACTCCTTTATGATTATGAAATGTCCATCTGTAACTTTGGCAATACTCGTTCTTAACCTCTATTTTATATATTATTCGTATAGCCAGTCCAGCCTCCTGTGCCTACTGTTTACACAGTGTCTTTTTCTGTCCATTCAGTTTTAACCAACTTATGTCTTTTAAAATATTTTTTTTGTAGACGACATTAATCTATTCTGACAATCTAGAGATTGTCCTTTTAACTATAACACTAAGCATTTCATGTAATTGTTGATATGATCAAATTTAGGTGCTCCAGCTTATTATTTGTTTTCTGGGTTGTCCCTCCTATTTTTTTTTCTTACTTTACTTTGGATTTTAAATAAATATAATAAATAAGGAGATTTAACTAGTAATCAAAAACCTCCCAACAAAGAAAAGCCCAGGACCAGATGATTCAATGAGTGAATTTTACCAAACATTCAAAGAAGAATTAATGCCAATCCTTCGTAACCCCTTTTAAAAAATAGAAGAGGGAATACTTCCAAATTTGTTTTATAAGGCTAGCATTACCCTGATAGCAAAGCCAGACAAAGACACTGCAGGAAAATGACAGGCCGATATCTTTGATGAACATAGGTGCAAAAGTCCTTAATAAAATACTAGCAAATTAAGTTCAACAGCACATAAACCACAACCAAGTGAAATTTGTCCCTGGGGTATAAGAATGGTTCAACACATGCAAATCAATGAATGTCATACACCACATGAACAAAACAAAAGCATAAAACACACATGATCATCTCGGTAGATGTAGAAAAAACATTTGACAGTGTTTAATATTCATTCATGATTAAAACTCTCAGCAAAATACATATGGAAGGAACTTACCTCAACCCCCTGCAGGCCATAGGTGAAAAGCCCACATCTAACATCCAAGTCAATAAGGAAAATTTGAAAACTTTCCTTATTAGATCCAATATGAGGCAGGGGCGCCCAGTTTAATCACTTCTATTCAACACAGAAATCTTAGGCAGAACAATTAGACAAGAAAAAGAAATAAAATCCAAATTAGAAAGGAAGAAGTAAAATTATCTTTTTGTATATGACATGGTCATATATGTACAAAACTCCAAAAACTCAACAACAACAAAAAAACAGGTAGGGGCGCCTGGGTGGCTCAGTCGGTTAAGCATCCGACTTTGGCTCTAGTCATGATCTCATGTTCATGAGTTCAAGCCCCGCGTTGGGCTCTGTGATGACAGCTCAGAGCCTAGAGTCTGCTTCAGATTCTGTGTCTCCCTCTCTCTGTGCCCCTCATCTGCTTGTGCTCTCTCTCTCTGTCTCTCTCAAAAATAAATAAACATAAAAAATTTTTAAAAACTGATACAACAAATAAATTTAGTAGCGCTGCAGAATATAAAATTAACATACAAAATCAGTCACATTTCTGTATGCAATGAACCATCCAAATAATATGAAGAAAATTAAAGAAGACACAGATGAATGGGAAGGTACCCCATGTTCGTGGATTGGAAGAAATTAATTTTGTTAAAATGTCCATACAGTCGTCTACAGACACTAAGTATTGCAATCCCTACCAAAATCCCAATGTCATTCTTTTCAGAAATAGAAAAAGCAATCCTAAAATTCATATGGAACTACAAAAGGCTCTGAATAGCCAAAGAAATCTTGAGGAGGAGGGGGGAAAGGAGAGGGAGAAGGAGAAACTGGGGGCATCACACTTCTTGATTTGAAAATATATTACAGAGCAGTGGTAATCAAAATAGTATGGTACTGACCTAAGAACAGACATAAAAACCAATAGAACAGAATACAGACCCCCTCCCCAAACAAATCCACACATCTACAATCGAGTGATCTTAAACAAGGGTGCTAAGAACACACAATGAGGAAGAGATATTCTCTTTAGTAAATGGTGATGGAAAAACAGGATATTCATATGCAGAAGAGAGAAATTGGACCTTCATCTCGGCCCGTGTACAAATATCAGCTCAAAACATATGAAGGACTTTAGTGTAAGACCTGAAACCATGAAACTACTGGAAGAAAACAGGCAAAATGCTAATCAACATTGGTCTGGGCAAAAATTTTTGAGTATGACGTCAAAAGCACAGACAACAAAAGCAAAAAGTAAGTGGGATTGTCTCAAACTAAAAAGCTTTTACATAGCAAAGGAAGCAATCAACAAAGTGAATTGGCAACGTACAGAATTTGCAAATCACATATTCGATGGATTAATGTCTAAAATATATAAAATACCCATATGACTCAATAGAAAAATAGTAATAATAAAAATAATAATAATAATAATCTAAACAAAAATGGGCAAAGGACTTGAACTTTTTTTCTTTTTAAATTTTTTTAGCATTTATTAATTTTTGAGAGACAGGGAGAGACAGAGTGTGAGTGGAAGAAGGGCAGAGAGAGTGGGGGGATACAGAATCCAAAGCAGGTTCCAGGCTCTGAGCTGTCAGCACAGAGCTCGATGCAGGGCTCGAACTCATGAACCTCAGGAACATGACTGGAGCCGAAGTCGGACGCTTAACCGACCGAGACACCCAGGCGCCCTGAACAGACATTTTTTTCCACAGAAGATCTACAAACGGCAGGGTCGTGAGTTCAAGCCCCATGTTGGGTATGGATCCTACTTAAAATAAAAATTAAAATAAAAATAAAGGAATATCATCAAAAAAATGAGATAACAAGAGCTGGCAAAGATGTGAAGAAAAAGAAACCCTCATGCCCTGTGGTGGGAATGCCAACTGGAGCAGCCACTGTGGACACCAGTATGGAGGGTCCTCAAGAAATTTAAAAATAGAAATACAGTATGATCCAGTGTTTACACTTTGGGGTGTACATCTGAAAAAAATAAAATCAGGTTCTTGAAGAGGTATCTCCACCCCCATGTTCATTACCACATCATTTACAACAGCCAAGACATGGAAATAACTGAAGTCTGTTGATGGATGAATAGATAAAAATGTGTCCCCATTAAAAAAATAATAATAAGGTGGGGCGCCTGGGTGGCTCAGTCGGTTAAGCGTCTGACTTTGGCCCAGGTCATGATCTCACGGTTCGTGGGTTCGAGCCCCACATCGGGCTCTGCGCTGACAGCTCAGAGCCTGAAGCCTGCTTCAGATTCTGTGTTTCCCTCTCTCTCTGCTCCTGCCCTGCTCACACTCTGTCTCTGTCTCTCAAAAAGTGAATAAACATTAAAAAAATTTTTTTTAATAAAATAAAATAAGGGAGTCCTGCCATTTGCAACAACATGGATGAACCTGTAAAGTATTATGCTAAGTAGAATGTCACACAGAGAAAGACTGTATTATTTCACTTCTATGTGAATCTCAAAAAACAAAAACAGAAAATAGTTGCGTAGAAATAGTAGGTGGGGGTGGTGGGGTCAAGGGGGTATGGGTGAAGGCGGCCAAAACGTATAAACATCCAGTTATAAGACGAATAGGTTCTGGGTGTTAAAGGATGACAGGGTGACTATAGTTAAAAATACTATATACTATATTACGTATTTGAAAATTGCTAAGAAGGTAGAATTTAAATACTCTTATTTAAAAAAATTATTTGTGTGAAGTCAAGGATGTGTTAGCTAACTATATTGTGCTGATCATTTCACAGTATGTACCTGTATTGAATCATCCCATTGTACACCTTAAACTTACACAACGTTATGTATCAATTGTATCTCAGTCAAAGTGGACAAAAATAAATGATCTAAGCCAAAGAAGCAGGAACACAGGAAATAAGACACTACAGCTGACCTTGAACAGGCAGGGGTTGGGGCACTGACCCCCTGTGCAGTTGAAAATCCATGTATAACTTTTGACTCCCCCCAAACTTAACTGTTAATAGTGAGGGCCATGAGGCATTACTGTTTAATATGCAATTTACTAGAGAGACAAACTGCTTGTGCAGAGATGATTAGCATCACAATGACATTTTTAAATGTTTGTTTATGTTTAAGAGAGAGAGAGAGAGAGAGAGAGAAAGGCAGACAGAGAATCCCAAGCAGGCTCCACACTGTCAGTTCAGTTCATCTGTGAGGTTTTCCAGATTGTTTCACATCTCCAAAAAATTTTCCAAGACTTCATTGAAAAAAATCTGCACAGAAGTGGACCCACATACTTCAAACCCATGTTGTTCAAGGGCCAGCTGTATTTTTCACTGGATAAAAATGAAGATAGAACATTAAAATTCATGGGATGCATCTAGAGCAATGTTTATGGGGAATCTTACCACTTTAAAGGTTTATATTAGACACGAAGGAGTGTTAAAAATCGAAGATTCAAAGTTCTATCTTATGCAGCTAGGAAAAGTAGAACAAAATAAATCCAAAGGGGGAAAAAAAAAAAAAAAGAGCAGACATCAATGAAACCAAATGCAGAAAAATAAACAGAAATTGAATGAAACTAAAGCTGTTTCTTTGAAGTGGTCAAAACATGCTCCACTCCTATCTAGATTGTTGTAAAAAACAAAGGGCACATAAATCCCCAGTGTGAAGAAAGATGGCTTGTTCACATTAAAAAGATAAAAGAGGAGGGACACCTGGGTGGCTCAGTCAGTTAAGCATCCGACTTCGGCTCAGGTCATGATCTCATAGTTTGTGAGTTCGAGCCCCGTGTCAGGCTGTGTGCTGACAGCTCGGAGCCTGGAGCCTGCTTCGGATTCTGTGTCTCCCTCTCTCTCTGCCCCTCCCCCACTCATGCTCACTCTTTCTGTCTCTCTCTCTCAAAATATAAAGATTAAAAACAAAATTTTTTAAGATAAAAAGGAAGTGGTGTGACCTTTATACCAGCGATTTTGAAAACTTACATGAAATGGACGAACCCATTGAAAAATACAACTTACCCACCTTGACACAGGCTGAAACAAACAATCCGAATAGCACAGGGATGGTAATCGTGGTCCCTGCAAATCTGCAGCATTTGGATGTGTGTTCTCTGGCTCCACCAACCATTTCGAGAGCCTGCCCCGTGCTTCAGCGAGATCCCTAAACGCTCTCGCAGCACTAGCGATGGGATGTAGAAAATAAACAAGAGAACAACTACAGGTTTTTTTGAGGACAGTGAGGAAAATAAACTAGCGATGTGACAGGGTGGCTGATTCAGATTCTCAAGTTGGGGACACTCTTCTCTGTGCCAAGAACCGAAGACTGGGAAGGAGCCGGCCACGTGACAATCTGGGACACTCAAGTGTCAGGCAGCATGGCGCATACAGCAGAGACTGTGAGTCAGGACATGCTCATGTGCCAGGACAGAGACCGGGTGAGGTGTCGTTTGCAGAAAGACGTCAGGGTCAGACTGCTCATTAGCCCAAGTTTGTGTCACGTGCCCGACGAAAGATGACAAGCAAAGCGATCTGTTTGCTTACGGCACTCTTTTCTCCCACCTCTGTCACAGAAGTGAGCTTTGCAGGCTTGTTTCTTTTTTTTTTTTTAATTTGTTTGTTTTTTAATTTCCATCCACGTTAGTTAGCATATGGTGCAACAATGATTTCAGGAGTAGATTCCTTAATGCCTCTTACCCATTTAACCCATCCCCCCTCCCACCACACCTCCAGTAACCCTCTGTTCTCTATATTTCAGAGTCTCTTAGGGGTGCCTGGGTGGCTCAGTCAGTTAAGCGTCTCACTTCAGCTCAGGTCATGATCTCACGGTTTGTGGGTTCGAGCCCCGTGTCGGGCTCTGTGCTGACAGCCCGGAGCCTGGAGCCTGCTTCAGATTCTGTGTCTCCCTCTCTCTCTGCCCCTCCCCACTCATGCTCTGTCTTTCTAAAAAATAAACATTAAAAAAAAATTTTAAAAAGTAAATAAACATTTTTAAAAAAAGCTCTTCTGTTTTGTCCCCTTCCCTGTTTTTATATTATTTTTGCTTCCCTTCCCTTATGTTCAGCTATTTTGTCTCTTAAAGTCCTCATATGAGTGAAGCCGTATGACAGTTGTCTTTTTCTGACTAATTTTGCTTAGCATAAATACCCTCTGGTTCATCCACATAGTCACAGACTTGTTTCTGTAGCACGGGGGGAGCGGCGTTGGAATCTCAGTCTGTCTGGTGACCGTTCACGGTAGAACATGTCACTGATACGGACTTGGTTCTGGGAAGTGTTCTTCGGCAACATGGAAGCAAATCGTGCCGGGGTCCTTGCACGCTTCAGCTGCGCTTATTTCCTTCAAGCAGGAAAAAAAAAATCATTACAACGAAAAGCCTTGGAGCGCATGTTCGCAGGATCCCTGCAGAACTTCCGAACGAATGGTTGCCACACGGGCACCACACGGGTCCCCTTGCTACCCTTCCGTAAACACCTGGTGTGACGCTGTCCACAGTCCCCAGCCCGATGGAAACAGCGTTAGCCTGGGGACCGGTTCGCTACGATCTCTTGGATCGTGGCGTTTTCTCCGAAGCGTGCGATTTTTGTTTTGGAAAACAAGGTTTGTGTTCATTGCCCAACTCAAAATGCTTTGTATTAGTTCTGCATGTGGGACAGTGGTCGGCCCTTAGCAGCACGTCCTGTCGGAAAGCCACACGTGCGGATCAGACCCTGAGGGCCGCGCGGTGGTGAAGGCAGACGTGTGTGGGAAGACGGAGGTCTCCTGTATGGAGACCCAGGGTCTAGGTTTCGGGTCTCTCGGCCACGGCTTAATATAGCTCTTCAGCAGTGTGGGGAGGATCAGCAGAATAACCTAGAAGACGCACGCATTTGCCAGTGCTGCATTTCACATCCTGTGTGGCCTCCCGATAAAGAGGCCAACCAGGGACGTGTGTATGGATTTAGGTCATACGGAAATGCTTCGACTCCATCACGGCCTCTTGGTTATCTTCAGGCAGTGCACGTAAAACAGGCAATCTTGGGTTGTCTGAAGGGAGCCACCCTTCCTTCCGTCACGTTCAAGTTTCGTTTTTCTAGTAAACTGACGCGCTCAGTGCTGAAAACGGCAAATAACACACTTGCGACCTGGAAGAGAAACCACCTCAACGAATATTGAAAAGGGCCGATTCCTTCATAAAGGACTCCTTCAACCGTAGAAAATCGGTTTTGTGGGGTTTTTTCAGAACCTATTGTTTTGGGAGATGTAATCACAACAAAAGAAGAACACTATTTCTTTGTGTTCTCTGTGCGTTTCCGTTTGGCTTTCTGCGTTTGCCAAGGAGCGGGATGTGAAGGAGTCACTTTAATCCGTGGAGCTGAGTGACGGCAAAATCTTCCGGTCGCTGAACCACCGTAACAAAGAGCGTTTTGGAGGAGGAGAGAGAAAATTCTCGGAGGAGGATGTAAGAAAAGGAAGGGCCTATGGTTTCTTACTGGAAACCCTATAAACGATAGCGACGGTTATTCATAATAGCTTTCACTGCCCGTTGCATAATTCTAATAGCTGATAGAATCGGGAGGCCTGATTCAGTCTTCATGATGTACGTGCTGCGTCTTTTGTTTCCATCATATGTTCTGAGTATCGGTTTGCACTAGACCCGAGAGTCTTGCTGGAATCCCTGTCCTAAAATGAGCAACACCCGTGATGAAGCGTAGACACTCCACAAATAAGCAGTCACCTGCAATGAGATCTGTTCCCTGGGTCTCGCTGAGGAAGGAGGAGGAGCACATGCGTCTCTGTGCCAAAGGATCTTTATCATCTCCGGGAGAAAGTTAAGAGGTCGGAGCCTCCCCCATGTCAAGGAGGAGTAATATTACTACATTTACCGTCATTTGTAGGAGTTTTAAGTTTTGATTATGGGCCACAGTCTGTGAACAGCACAATGCTCAGGGGGTGGTTTCTAAGACCGTCCGAAGCTGCTGGCACCAAGAAGATGCACACGTTTTGGGTTTTTTTTGTTTTTCTTTTTAATTTTTTTAAAATGTTTTATTTATTTTTCAGACAGAGAGAGAGCATGAGTGGGGGAGGGGCAGAGAGAGAGGGAGACACAGAATCCGAAGCAGGCTCCAGGCTCTGAGCTGTCAGCACAGAGCCCAACGTGGAGCTTGAACCCACAAGCCATGAGATCATGACCTGAGCCAAAGTGGGACGCTTAACCGACTGAGCCACCCAGGCGTCCCTTTGCACACGTTTTATGTGCCAACACAGAGCTGGGTCAGGGCCACTAAAGCCAATGGGGAACTTGTCCAGGACCTTCCCGCAATACGCACAGTGCGCATGGTGTTTATCTGAGCCTTTGGCTCTCGTGCAGGGACTCCTTGGTGTGGGCTGCAAGGCAGTGCCGAAAGTAACCCCTACACAAGGGAGCATCACAGCCCTTGGTGCTTGGGGAGGTGACACGTGGAAACCCAGTGAAAGATCTGGTGAGCACAGTGGCTGTGTTAACTTACACCCCCCAAGGAACCCCCTCAGGACTAATGGGGAGTTCCATGACAGGAGGGGCTGCTTGCTTGTCTTGATGGCCTTGGGAGGTAATTTCAGATTTATAGGTAACTTCATGTGTTAATAATAAGCTATATTTATATTTTAGTGGCCTGTATGTTAGATATGTTCTGTAGTTCATGCTTCCAACTTTTCTTCAGGGGCCAAAAAAAACAAAAAAAAAGTAATCCACAGAAATTTCAAGAAAGCAGTCCAGATTCCATCAATGACAAACTGGAATAGAAATGCTTTATTTAGGGGCACCCGGCTGGCTCAGTCAATAGAGTATGTAGCTCTTGATCTCAAGGTTGTAGGTTCGAGCCCCACGTGGAATGTAGAGATCACTTAAAAAATTACTTTAAAAAGGAAATGCTTATTTTTTTAATTGTTAACATGTTTTATTTATTTTTGAGAGAGAGACAAAGTACGAGTGGGGTAGAGGCAGAGAGGGAGACACAGAATCCGAAGCAGGCTCCAGGCTCTGAGCTGTCAGCACAGAGCCCGATGCGGAGCTTGAATTCTTGGACCATGAGATCATGACCTGAGCCGAAATCAAGAGTGGGATGCTTAACCAACTGAGTCACCCAGGAAGTGCTCATTTAAATAGACACACACACTTAAATTTTTAGGGGAACTTTAAGTTCATGGCAAAATTGCACACAAGCTACCGTGAGTTCCCTAATATGCTTCCAGGACACATGCACAGCCTCCCCCATTATCCGCAGCACCCCCCCCCCCCAGGAGTGATATATTTGTCGTAACTGATAAACCCACACGGAAACATCATTATCACCCAAAGTCTATAGTTTCAATTATGTTTCACTCTCCGTGTTACACGTTCTAGGAGTTTGGACAACTGTATGATGACAGATGTCCATTATTACAATATCATAGGGAATATTTTCACTGCCCTATAAATCCTCTGTCCTCTGCCAGTTCACGTCTCCTCCCCATCACCTCCCCTGGAACCCACCGATCCCTTTACTGTCTACCTAGTTTTTCCAGCACATCATAGTTGGAATCGTACTGCGGGTAGCCTTTTGGGACTGACCGTTTGCATTTAGTAATATGCATTTAAGCTCCTTTTTCGTGGCTTCATAGCTCCTTTCTTTTTAGCACCAAATAATATTCCACTGTCTAGATGCACCATTTTATCCGTTCGCTGACTGAAGGACATCTTGCTTGCCTCTAAGTTCTGGCAGTTAGGAATAAAGCTGCTATAAACGTCCGTGCACAGGTTTTTCAGCTCCCTGGGGGCAATATCAAGGAGTTGTGATTTGCTGGATCACATGGTAAGCGTATGTTTAGTTTCGTAAGAAACCCCCACACTGTCTTCCAAGAGTGGCTGCGCCATCTTGAATTCCCAGCAGCAATGGAGGAGAGTTCCTGTTGCTTCAAATCCTTGCCGCCAGCATTTGGTGTGGTCAGTGTTCCTGATCTTGGCCATTCTAGTAGGTGTGAAGTGGTAACTCATTGTTATTTCAATTTGCATTTCCCTGAGGACATACCATAGAGAACATCTTTTCACAGGCTTACTTGACTCTGTATATTATCTTTGGTGAGGTGTCTACTAAAGTCTTTGGCTCATTTTATTCTTAAAGTTTACTTATTTATTTTGAGAGAGAGTGAGGCATGAGCAGGGGAAAGGCAGAGAGAAAGAGGGAGAGAGAGAGAGAGAGAGAGAGAGAGAGAGAGTCCCAAGCAGGCTCTGCACTGTCAGCGAAGAGCCGGACACGGAGCTCGATCCCACAAACCTCAAGATCATGACCTGAGCTGAAATCAGGAGTCAGATGCTTAACCCACTGCTCCACCCACGTGCCCCATGACCCATGTTTTTAATTGGTTTGTTTTCTAATTGCTGAGTTTTATGGGTTCTCTGTGCATTGTGGATAAACAGCTTTATCAGATGTGCCTTTTGCAAATATTTTCCCCCAATCTATGGCTTGTCTTCTCATCTATAGCGAAATGTTTATAGTTATAGCGAAGTCCACTTCATCAATGATTTCTTGCATGGATCGTGCCTTTGGTGTCGTATCTCAGAAGTCATCACCAAACCCGAGGGTGTCTAGATTTTCTCCCCTATAACCTAGGAGACCTCTAGTTTTGCATTTTATATTTTTGGTCTATGGTCTATGGGGGTTAATTTTTGTGAAGGGAGTAATGTCTGTGTCTAGATTCGTATCTTTACATGTGGATGTGCCATTGTTCTAGCACTGTTTTTTGAAAAGACTTTAATTTCTCCATTGTATTACTCTGCTCCTTTTTCAAAAATTAGGTGACTCTAGGGGCGCCTGGGTGCCTCCATCGGTTAAGCATCTGACTTCAGCTCAGGTCACGCTCTCACAGCCCATGAGTTCGAGCCCTGCGTCAGGCTCTGAGCTGTCAGCACAGAGCCTGCTTCAGATTCTCCCCCTCTCTCTGCCCCTCCCCTGCTCATGCTCCTCTCTCTCTCAAAAATAAATAAACATTAAAAAATTAAGAAAAAGGGGGCGCCTGAATGGCTCAGTCGGTTAAGCATCCAACTTCGGCTCAGGCCATGATCTCGCAGTTCATGGGTTCGAGCCCTACATCAGGCTCCGGGCTGACAGTTCGGAGCTTGGAGCCTGATTCAGATTCTGTGTCTCCCTCTCTCTCTCTCTCTCTCTGTCCCACCCCCACTCATGCTCTGTCTCTTTCTCTCTCTCTCTCAAGAATAAATAAAAACATTTAAAAAAAATAAAAAAATAATTTTAAAAGAAAGACCAAGTGACTATTTGTGGAATCTATTTCAGAAGTATCTTCTGATATTTATATGGCATTTTGTTTTCTCTTTCGCTTTTATGCTTTTGTGATCATTACTGACATGGTGTCCAAACCGATGCAGTTGTGTGTGTGAGAGAGTATTCGGGGACAATGGGAACAGATCCCCACCTGAAAAATCTCTGTAGAACAGAGAACTGCCTGTGTTCTCTGTAGAACACAGGCTAATCCAGCTAGGCCTGTTCAGAATGGTCCCAGTGCAAGCACCTCTTTGCTCTCCACCTGGAATATTCTCCCCTTTCTTTTACAGGGATGGCTCCTTTTGGTTGTTCGAGGCAAATGCCCACTGCCTCAGAGAGCCCATTCTTGATCCTGTTGTTTATATGACACAGGTAGCTGTCTGTCCCAACCCCACAAAAACATCCCCCCCCCACTATGTTTCTACCTTAAATAAAATGGATCACGACCTAAAAATGGTCGTTATTTATTTCTGCCTTCCATCACCAGGACATAAGCTCAGCACGCAGGAGGAAGGAATCTGTCTTTTTGAGGCTCTATCCCCTTCGTGAAGAATGGTACCTGGTGCTGTAGGTATTTAGTAAGAGTGTGAGTAATTATGGGGCTCCCAGGTAGCTCAGTCGGTTGAGCGTCCGACTCTTGGTCTCGGCTCAGGTCACGATCTCACGGTTTGCAAATTCGAGCCCCGCGTGGGGCTCTGTGCTGACAGCGCGGAGCCTGCTTGGGATTTTCTCTCTCTCTCTCTACCTGTCCTCGGCTCATGCTCTCTCTGTCCCTCTCTGTCAAAATAAACATTTTTTAAACATAAAAAAAGAGCGTGAGTAAATAAATGAATGGCCAGACCTCATGGCGCTGTGCAGACTGGCTCCGAGAAGGCAGAGCGGGAGGAAAGACAGATGAGAGGATCTTATGTTGGGCAGGACAGGGTGAGGGCCTGAGCGAGGGCAGTGGTGGTGAAGTGGGGAAGGAGACGTGGTTTTGAGGGACTTGCAGAGAAAGAACCGGAACGCTTTGGGAACAGGGTGATAAAGGAAGAGAGCGAGAGGCCAGGGTCAGCAACACCTAGGACATACCCAATGTGAAAGAAAATCCGAAAAGGCACAGGTTGGACGGGTCCGTGGGCATGCACTGTGATCTGGGACTGGCATTTGAGGAATCTTCCAGAAACACCCTTGGGAGAGCTGCTCAGGGACTGTCCCTGGAGCTCCCAGGACGGTGCAGTCACATGGACGATTTGAGAATTATCACATCAAGGGAATAGTCAGGAATACGGGGAGTGGGTAGGAAAGACAAAGAGAGGAGGAGAGGAACCCAGGAGGAGCAGAGCATCACGGGAGGAAGGAGAGCTGTCAGGAGAAGGAGGATCTGCAGGGAATTGCAGATCGGGTCGGAGGCTCCTCACCTTCACTCCGAAGACACAGTCGAGGTTCTGGCTAAGGGAAGGATGGACCCCAGTGAGGACAAAGAGACAGGATTGTTTGCTGGCTGCTGGCAGAGAGTCCATTCTCCTGGATCGGGGGTGCGGGGGGTTACTCGCCCAAGAGCAGGATGCTGTTATGTCCTGGCTCATTTCTGTTGGTGAAGGAGGTCCCCTGCTGGTCCCATGTCCTGTATTCTCTGGGCTTCTCCCTACATCATATGCCCCATATGTCTTCTGTCACCTCGGTGAGTGATGGGTGGGAGGGACCCCTATCCTGCTCCTCTGCCTGGGCCTTTGTGCTCTGTGGTGTGCCCCAGCCAGTTAGTAGCAGTCATCCCTACATACGTGGGTGTGAAACTTTACAAGGAGTTTTTCTGGGGACCCCTGGGTAGCTCAGTCAATTAAGCATCTGACTCTTGACTTCGGCTCAGGTCATGATCTCTCAGTTCATGAGATCGAGCCCCGCGTTGGGCTCTGCAGTGACAGCACGAATCTTGCTTGAGATTCTCTCTCTCCCTCTCTCTCTGCCCCTCCCCTGCTCACTCTCTCTCTTAAAATGAATAAATAAAGTTGAAAAAGAAAAGAGTTTCTGCCATTCCTTTAAAACTCGAAAAGGTTGCAAACCTACAGATGACCATCTGTGCACATGCTTCCAGCTAGTACAACTGCAGCAGAAAAATTAAGCCTCCGTAAATATTTGTGGAAGTGGGACAAGGGCCTTCGGGACACGCTGGGGAACGTGAAGGGAAATCCGACTTGAGAATTTCGTACGAAAACCTCTACTGAAAAATGAAAGGCCCAGAAAGCTCGTGTTTTCGGGCATTTTGTTCTAAGTGTTCTAACCTAAGGATAAAGCAGAATTCTAAAACATGTGACGGAGCCTGGAATTTCAGGGGCCAAAAAACTATGGCGACCTCATGTTTATCTAACAGGAGTCAGTAATGTAAAACTTTCCCGCACCTTGGGTCTGGGTTTATGATGTCCGCTTTGGAAGTTTCTAGAAGAACCTTTTTTTTGTTTGGAATTTAGTAGGAGTGCAGTGGCTGCACGTCAGTTCCATCCTGCCCTGTCCCTTTACCTGGATGGCACCCACCGGGACACGGTTTCCATGAAGTGTGTCATTTGCTCACACGGGAGCAACATCATTGTATGTATAGTGACCAAAAACAAAATGGTGGCCTGTACCGCTGGACAGAAAGACTTTTGAAATGAAGATGATGCAGGGAAGTCTGAGATCGCGAGTCCCTGCGTCTCATATTCCGTTTCACTGGTCACCAGGGTGGACGCATTCTTCATGGTGGGATTTGGGGAACCCTGCAGGGTACAGCGTGCTCCCACATGTTTCCTGTGAAGATCGGGCTATGATCGGGACCATCGCCTTGAACCCTCCCCAAATTCCCAGAAGGGAAGTCGAGCATTAGTGTTAATGTAACGCCTTAGAGCTCTTTCCACGAGGCCTCTGTCACCTGGAGAGGGATGGTGGGAACAGGTGTCCTGTACCCCCTTGGAGGGCATATTGATGCTGCTTTGCAAGAGAAACATTCTCGAGAACGTCAAGGCTAAATAGATAAGTCAACTGTCAGCCACTGGCAAACAAAACAGACACGAGCCCGTGCAACCAGCCCAGTCCAGGCTCTGGGGATTTCCTGGGCCCTCACGCGCTCTTTGCCCCAAACCCCAGATTTGGGATTTCTCTCCTTCCTTTACTTGTCCCTCGCCTTCCTTACCCAAAGGCACCGCTCTGGGGCCAGCGTCGTCACCACCTGTCTGCGTTCCTGCATGATCTCTGCACGTGCCCAGAAGCACAGAGCGGGGCCAGCCCTGCGGCCCACACCCTGGGCTCCTGGTCACCTCATCCTATAGGTTCGAGCTGCCGCAGGTGCAAGTTCCAGTCCGCAGGGACCCACGTGTGTGTCTGCCTACAGCAGGGTTTCGGGGCTGGGCTTCCTCCCCTCCTCAGAGCTCACTCCCTTCTGCTTCCTGCATTCTGTCGGCTGCCAGAGGACTGGGGACGACGCCTGGGGCGTCCGGGGTGGGGCTGGTCCTCCAGCCGCCGGCCCCAGCGTGGCCTCCCTCGTCCCTGAGAACTTCTCCAGCCTCTGTGCTATCCTTACCTCCCTTCCCTGCGTTTCTTCCTCCCCTGGATTCCTCCAGCAGCATGTACATTCACTCACTCATTTGTTCGTTCTCCACTCATTCATTCATCCACTCGTTCACTCGTTCATTCATTCATTAACTTATTCGTTCACTCATCCCCTCGTTCACTCACTCCATTCGCTCATTCAGCCAATGTTTATGAAGCACCCACTCTGTGCCACACACCGTCCCGGGTGTGGAGGAGCCACAAGTGGAAACAAACCCGCTCTTCTTAAGGAGGTTATATTCTAGAGCAGGAGACAAGTGCACAGAAACGTCAGAGTAAACGCTGTGAGAGAAAGCAGATGAGTGAGAAGGGGTGGCAGACGGCAGACAGTTGTCAGGGGCAGTCACTGGGCTCCATGGACATTGGGGACAGAACGCAGCTTTGGGGGAGGACAGGTTGGGGACGGATAGGGATGGCCTGGAGGCAGAGCATGGTACAATAGGGGACTCTGAGACGATGGGGTCAGGGGATGCTGGCATGGTCAGGACTCCGGATTTTATTGTTTTAATGGAAATGTATTTGACATACAACATTGGGTAAAGTTAAGGTGTACGATGCGTTGATCTGATGCGTTTATACACCGTAACGATTGTCATGGTAGCCACGGTTAGCACGTCTATCCCGTCACGTTGATTATCGTTGCTCTTTTGTGCTGAGAATAAGAAACATCTGGTCCCTTCACTGGTGTGATGGTTATAATATATATAACATTGCTGCCTATGTACTCTATAACACGTGTACTGAGCATCAGATCTCCAGGATTTATTTACAGCTAGTTCCAGATTTGTCCCACATCATCTCTTCTGTCCCCCTGCCCCCCGCCCCAGCCCCTCGTAACTATCATTTTGTTGTCTGTTTGGACAAGTCTGGCTTTTTTAGATTCCACAGATAAGGCATAGCATATAACATCTGTCCCTCTCTGCCTTGTCTCACGTACGGTAGCGTCCTCAAGATTAGTTAGTATACAGTGGCCCCTTAAACAATGCAGGTTTGAACGGCTCTGGATTTTTTTTTTTTTTTTGATACAGGACTATGAATGTATTTTCTCTCCCTTACGATGTTCTTAATAACATTTTCTTTTTCTTAGCTTACTTTACTGTAAGAACACAGCATATCGTACGTATAACATACCAAATATGTGTTCATGGACTGTTTTATGTTATCGGTGAGCCTCACTGTCAACAGTAGGTTATTGGTAGTTAAGTTGTGGAGACTGAAAAGTTACACGCGGATTTCCAAAAGCGCAGGGGTCAGAGGCCTTGTCCCACATTATTCAAAGGCCCACCGTACTTTATTTAACCTGTTAGATCACATTTTGCGAATGGCATCCCCATAGCCACAGGCACATGAAGAGATGCTCAAAACACTCATCCTCAGGGAAAGACAAATCAAAACCACAATGAGATGCCACCTCACCACCTGTCAGAGTGGCTAAAATCAACAACTCGGGAAACCACAGGTATTGGCGGGGATGCGGAGAAGGGAGAACCCTCTTGCACTGTTGGTGGGGTTGCAGACTGGTGCAGCCGCCCTGGGAGACAGCACGGGGGTTCTTTAGAAAATTAGAAACAGAACAACCGTATGATCCAGGGATCCCACTTCTGAGTCTATACCTGGACCCAGTGAAAACAGGACCTCCCTGCAGGGACGTCTGCACCCCCGTGTGTGTTGGGACATCAGGCACAGTAGCCAAGGCGCTTTACCTGGAGTTGGAAAGTGCCCACGGCCTCTGAGCAGAGCAGTGGCCGACCCTGTCGCCACGTGGTTCGGGTGCCCCCAGCGGGGCCTGTCCAGAGGCTACTGCCGTTGTCAAGGCGACAGATGATCGGTGGTGGCCGTGGCGTTGGAGAGGATCTGCACCACGTGGGGCGGGGTGGGGTACTCAAGGCTCGAAGCTTCTCCCTGAACAACCAAGCAAGTGGAGTCGCCCATGGAGGGGCGACCGGTGGAGGGGCAGGTCTGGGGAGAAAGCACAGGACTTGGTTCTTGATGGAAGGAGATGCCCGCGACCATGTGCCCTTGTCAGCGAGCAGTGAGGAGTCTGGCTCTGGAGCCCAGGGAGCAGTCCAGGGTGACTGTAAATCTGGGAGTCACTGCACAAAGGCAGCATTAAAGCCTGCGAGGCTGGAAGAAATCACCTTGAAGTCATGCAGTGATGCCGGGGAGTGGACTGTGGACCAGCCCTGAAGGCCCTGAGCAAACACACCCTCGGTCCACGCCGTCCCCATGCTGCCCCATTCGTCCCTGGTCACTTCCCCGGCTGTGACCACCGTATACTGTCCACCCGCCCACCCAGCGGGGTCCTCCACACCGCTCTGGTGAAGGCACCGTGCTCCTTGGGACAGCTCCCACGCTCCCTTTCATGCATCCTCCCGACGGATGCTCCCCATTCTTGTTTTCTTTCCTTTTTTTAAAATTTATTTATTTATTTTGAGAGAGAGAGAGAGAGAGAGAGAGAGAGAGAGAGAGAGAATCCCAAGCAGGCTCCACACTGTAGCCTGATGGGTGGCTCGAACTCATGAACAGTAAGATCATGACCTGAGCCAAAATCAAGAGTCGGAGGCTTAACCGACTAAGCCACCCAGGAGATGCCCCTCATTCTCAAGGCACCTGAGCTCTGCGGCCTCTAATCGTCATCATGATCACTTCCTCCTCCAACTCCGCCTTCCAGAGCCTTCCATTTTATACCAGCCCCATGAAAGGTAGACTGTCTCAGGGTTATACGTGATCCCTTTTTCTTTTCTTTTCTTTTCTTTTCTTTTCTTTTCTTTTCTTTTCTTTTCTTTATTTAATGTTTATTTCTTTATTTTGTGAGAGAGACAGAGAGCTAATGGGAGAAGGGCAGAGAGAGAGAGAAAGAGAGAAAGAGAGAGAGAGAGAGAGAGAGAGAGAGAGAGAGAGTCCCAAGCAGTCTCCAAGCTGTCAGCACAGAGCCCAATATGGGGCTCGAACTCACGAATCATGAGATCATGACCTGAGTTGAAACCAAGAGTCGGATGCTTAACCGACTGAGCCCCCAGGTGCCCTGTGATCCCTTTTATGTACTTGACATTCTCCTTGGGTAGTTCCTTCCAGGCATGGCGTCAGTGCCATTGCCATGAATGTTTTTTCAGTTGAGCACTGGCGTGTTCTCCCTCATGTCCACCAGAAGGCCCTGTGGAAGTGTCCAGAACTGACAGCCTTGTCTTCCACGTAAACCCGCTTCTCCACGGGTATTCCCCATGGCAAGGAGCAACCCTCTATCTGCCCAGGGGCCTCAGCCAGAAATGGGATCATCACCCCCAACGCTTCCAATAAACCAGTCCCAAGGTCCCATCTATCTTGCTCATCTCCTAATTCTCAGTGGTGAACGTAGTGTCTGACACATAGTGATACTCACAGAGTCCACAGATGAGGGCACCTGTCAAACACACACACACACACACACACACACACACACACACACACATACACACACACAAAGTATTGCTTTAATCACATGGATGCTTTGGTAGCAACACTCACTCATTCAGCAAATATTTAGTGAGCGTCCCAGACATTCTAAGGACAGTTTCCGGCACTAAGGGCTCAAAAAAAGGGAATCAAACAAAGTTGATATGCTTTTCTAGGCTGTTCTGGTTCATAATCTTTGTGGTGGTCGTGTTAAAAGTACCAGTGTACTTGAAGGAAAATTACATGTAATAATCAGTATATTAAAGAGGAAGAGGTTAAAGGGTAGGTTTAAATTTTAATCCAGAGCAACCTTGTCATACTGAGGAGTCGGCATCCTGGTGTCCCTAGAGAAGGAGAACACAGTAAAGAAGTAACTGCCTTGAGTGGTGAAAGATGTGTCCCTTTAGGTATGAACCCCTTTTTCCAGAAATTATGCAGTTCAGAAGGGGAGGTATGTCAACAGTGCATCACCAACCACTGTGTATTCTTGGACTTGACATTGACTGTCTGCAGGACACATGGGGTTTATGTTGAGCGGAGAAGAGATCAGGCAAACTCAGCGACAGGCGGGCCAGACGTCTTCCTGCAGCCCGTCCAAAACATGAGCGGGTCTCCCCGACCTGCGTGGTTTGAATCTGGATTCCAGAGAGTGCGATTTCCAACGGGCCAGATTCTCTGTGGTAAGAGAGTCGCAACGCCAGTCCTGGGTGGGGTATGACTGGGCTGTGTCATACGGGGATGCAGACACCTGCAGATTGATGACACAGACGTCATTTGCTTTGCACACGAATTTAATCATTTGGACAACATGTAGAGCACGGAACAAAGTGAAGCCGAGGTCGATTTAAAGTAAAAATTTTTTAAAAAGTAAACTGGGAAGGTACTTAAAGCAATAGAATTCTTGAGTCCCAGGATTTCTTAGTATGACACAGGGTTAGAATCTACCTTCAACCCCCCAAAAGGGGGAAAGTCCTGACGGATTGAATCCAATAAATGTTTACACTATGAAAGAGTAAAGTACAGGGAATTAGAACCCCATGACGAGCTGTGGAAAATGTCCACAGCATGTATGTCATTCAGGGACTATCACTAAGAAAAGACCAGCACCACAGAGTGACCGGCGCTCTGTCTCTCGCACAGAAATAAACAACAGTCATTAAAAACCAGGACTCCTAGGGGTGCCTGGGTGGCTCAGTCGGTTAAACGACTGACTCTTGATTTCAGCTCAGGTCGTGATCTCACAGTTCGTGAGTTCGAGCCCCATGTCGGGCTCTGTGCTGACAGCGTGGAGCCCGCTTGGGGTTCTCTCTCTGTCTCTCCCCTGGTCACACACTCTCTTTCTCTCAGGATGAATAAATAAAATTTAAAAAAAAAACACAACAGTATCCACACTTGCTGAGTGGGAAGAAGGAGCAGTTGGTGAGGGTTGAAGCAGAAACCACCTCGGCGAAGGTCTCTGGGGCAGAGCCCGTCGCGTTTCTCTTTTCGATTGTATTTTATTGTGTCAGAGCTCTTCCCGCGAGATCTGCACTCTTAAATGTTTAAGTGCACATGACGTTCTATTGCTGCGGGCGCTGTGTGCACAGCACATCGCTACAGCTTCTTGTCCGGCTTGATTGAGACTTCAGGCCCGTTGAGTCGTCCAGCCCAGTGCCCCTCCGTCTGGCTTCTGGCGACCACCATCCTGCTCTTGGGTTTGAAGAATTTCTCTGCTTCAGATGCCTCCAGTGAAAGGAATCGTGCAGGACTGTCTCTATAATTCACTTGTTGCACTTTGCATATTTCTTTTTAAGGCAGAGCCCTATCCCCTCGTACGAATACTCCATGCTCGATTTACCTGTTCATCTGTCCGTGGACGTTTGTTCCCACCTCTTGGCTACCGTGAATAGCTCGGTTGTGAACACGGAAGGTGGATATATCTTCCCAGATTCTGATTTCAGTTCCTTTCCTAAAGCATACGGCGTGTGAGCCAGTGAGTTTACGGAACGGTATCAACCATGTCATAAGGGAATAGACAAAGTTTGAAAAAAGATACGGGCGAGGACGCTCAGCGCAGTATGATTTGAGATAGCAACAGGTCGAAAACAACCAAAATGCCAAACCTGGAGGGCCACAGTCCGCGCAGGGTGGACCCTTCCCATCCTTGGGACGGCAGAGAGACCTCCGCCCAGCCGTGGACAGCACCATCGGTGACAAAAGCAGCTGTCATTACGAGAGTGTGCTCTCATTTTTGTAGAGATTCAGGTGCCTAGATACAGCAAAAGAGCCAGAGGAGACATATGTCAGCTACGATACAAATTCTTTCCTGTGGGCAGCGTTCAAGATTTTCACTTAGCCCTTGATACGCCCCTCTATTATTCAAACTGTTTTCGGTGAGCACATATGACTTTCATCTGGATCAACGTCTAAACAATAGAGTATTTTCATTTTGCATAAAAGAGAAATGAGATATGGGGCCAGGGCTATGTTGGACTTGCGGGCTCTCATTGTTAAGGAATATTTATAACTCGTTCCACAGTGTGACACATTTATGTAGAATATCTACTCCTGCCTTTCTAGTATTCAACACACATTCATTGATGCCTAAAGTGCAAAAGCACTAGGCTAGGGATTGTGGAAATTCAGAGACTTATAGACATGCCCTTTCCTTTTCAGAGCTTAGGCGTCACGGGGGAGCCAGCATGCAGACAGCCAGCTGGACTAGGCAGAGGATGGAAAAAGGACAGTGCTCCAGGCAGGGCACTGCTCATGCATCAGAGCCGAGTGCTTCTGGAGCATAGAAGACAGGCCATTAATACCTCCCCAGGGGATATCAGGGGCTTCCTGAAGAGGAAGGAAGATGTCAGCAGGGGCAGAAGACTGACCAAAGCATTGGAAAAGGAAGGGCATTCTGGGAAAGGCAGGAAACAGGGACTAAGGATAGCACTGCCAAGCACAGTGAGGCATCAGTTCAGTGTGGCTGGAAGAAATACACCTGGTATTTCTTCCCTCACTGGTGTGTGCCTAGCATGGAGCTTTGCATCAAGTACCCATGTGTCTGGATGGATGGATGGATGGATGGATGGATGATGGATGGATCGGTAGATGGATAGATAGGTGGATGGAGGGATAGATGGGTGGGTGGGTGGGTGGGTGGATGGATAGATGATGGATGGATGGGTAGATGGATAGATAGGTGGATGGATGGATAGATGGATGGGTGGATGGATGGATGGAGTGCATGGGTGGGTGGGTGGATGGATGGCTGGGTGGATGGGTGGATGGGTGGGTGGGTGGTTGGATGGAAGGAAGGAAGAAGGAAAGAATGAATGAACACATAAATGGCTACAAGGTATTGAATGCTACTAATTTTATTTTGTAACATAGACCCTCAAATCCTCTCCTTTTGCCAAACACTTCAAACCTGGAGAAATATGTCCTCTTCCCTGAAAAATAATGTGAACATTGTGTTCATATAGATAAAAACTGGAAAGGAATGTGGGAGGCACATTTCATCACTGTTTCTTGCGTTCCTACCAAGTGCCATGCCCTGAGCAAGGTGCCAGAGCAGGGTGGTAGCAAGAGGCTCTGTGTGTCATGGTGAGAGTCGCACCCATTGTCTTTAAATCAGAACTTCCCCTCCCCTTAACGCTTTCTGACCTCCGGTTCTTGCTTACGAGGAACCGGCACGGTGAGATCATGAGACCAAAAAAGCCGAGGTGGATGGATGCTTTCGAAAAAGACCAGGAGCTGCAGGATTCAGGCTCCACTATGGGGAAAGCTTCCTTGCTGCCATGCACCAACCCACCCAGAGTGGCCACCATGCACCCTGGTTCTAAGTGGGAGAGAAGGACACGCACAAGCTCCAGAGAGCGAGCAGCGCCGTATTTCACGTGTTCCTTGAAGAATGTGCAGAAGATGTGCATCAGGTCTAAGAAAAGTTCTCTGAAGCAACACTGTGCCACAAATTGGTTTGCAGTCCACCTGCCGTGTGGATGTTTTGCCGCGTGGGACAGTGGGAACTCCATGGGCTTTCCTTGTACATGGACTCCTATGGATGGACGTTTCCAATCGAAATCTCATGAGTTACTTCTCCCGGGGAATGCTTGGAGCCAGAGCAAGGTCAGATGCCAATTCTGTCCACTTATTAGCTGTGTGGCCATGGAAAACTTACTCCTCCATAAACTTCAGTGTCTTCTTTACCAGACAGACAAAGGAAAACAACCTCTGTTTTGAGGCAGTCATGTGAGATACAGTCGGCACCCTAGTAAATGTTTACCAAATCTTTGCTGCTAATATATATAATATTTCCTTGAATTCTGTAGGTACATCTACTAGAACGCTGTTGTTTAAACCCCTTAAAACTCCTGAAAGCTCCTGAGGAAAAAATGTTTGCCCATCAGAGCTTGTCTTGATTAGTGGTCTCAGAGCTTGCCAAATGCTTTTCAAATGCATTAGCTTAATTAATTGATCAGGCGTGGCTCTGTGTCTGGGAACTAGGTGTTTGTCGAGTGGCCTGCCCTTATCTCTGGGAAGAGGGATCGTGGTGTTGAAGCTAGACCATGTCAGCAAAGCTCCAGGAATTCGATGCTTCCCCAAAGCTTGAAACAAGCAGTGAGCCAGAACTTTCTTGCAACAGGTGAATTGCTTTTCCAGACTGGGTAAGCCAGAAATGCTTCCCTACCCCTCCCTTCCAATTATCTCCACCTTGATGTCGACACTCAGCAAAATTCTGGAACGGGTCATTATTATACAGACATCAGTGGGAGCTTAGCAGGCCCCAGCTCATCAACATGAATTCCCAGAAGGAACCGTGTACCCAAGTAAGCCCCAAACTACAGCTTTGGGTGGTGTTTCCAGCCTAGGAGATCATGTAAACGTTAGAGAATTATGTCTTCTTCATTAGACTGTGAACAACGTGGGGTCAGGAGAGTTACATGTCTTCAAATCGCCTGCAGTTCCTGTCACAGGATAAGAGACCAACACCTGCTTGCTGGCTAACTAAAGGTGTAAGTAAAGGAATGAAGAATTTTAACAAAGGAATTTTTTTAAAAGCCTCTTTTCTTTTAAAAATTAAGGACATTGAGAAGAGTGAACTCACAAATAACGCATGTAGGCAAATCCACAGCATTTGAACCATCGCGATTCATTAGCGAACTGTTGTCAACACCAAAGGAAGAAATCCAGGTACCAGAACCAAGGCTCCAAGCCTTTCAACACTGTCGTCAATGACTGGGTAGGAAAGTGGAGAGTTAGAGAGTTCAGGGCTCCCACAGAGGCCCCAGACCATGGCTGGAAAGGACTCCAGCCCAGGCCATGTTGTTGTACAGGTCAGGGCTCCAGGGGCGAGAGAGGGTTCTTAGAGCTCGCAGAGGGAGAAGACCACGGAGAGAAGACAGAGCCACCGTGGCGAACTGGGGATTGCAAGCTAGGAGACAGTAGGGTAACAGCTCAAGATTTTGAGTCTGTTATTTCCAGCCTAGATCCCTCTCCATAGGCATCTATAACTGGCTGTTCAGTGTAACAGAATAGGAACAGCCTTAGATTTTTTTTTTTTTTTACCTCACTCACATCTTGCCTCCGGAAGCTGACTGAGGCCATGCCCCACTACAGCGAGGAAGTCCATTTTTAAAAAGGCATGGGATCCAGGAAACCAGGGATAAAAAAAGCCGAGTAAAGGAAAAGCCATTTCCAGGAAACCCAGAAACAAGGTTAGAAAACAAATCACTTATCAAGCTCAGAAAACAAATCACTTATCTAGAATGATCTAGAAAGAAAATGTCGTCAACATACACATGAAATGTCTCAGCTGGAGAAGCCTCGTCTTGAAGAAGATTTCTGTTTTATGGGATTCAGTCTATTAAAACTAGATACATAGAGCTAGAGAATGTTGATTTAATCCCGTGCTGTAATTTCTGGAAAGATCGAGGGAGAGCCATTAAACATACGTGTAGGTCTGGGCATGTGTCTCAAAGAGCTGACTCCTCATCTTCTGAAGCAGAAAGCCAGTATCTAGCACAAAAAAAGTCAAGAAATGGCAGAATAAGCTTATGATTTTAAAAAACAGAGTAGGGGCACCTGGGTGGCCCAGTCAGTTGAGCATCTGACTTCTGCTCAGGTCATGATCTCACAGTTTGTGAGCTCGAGCCCCGTGTCAGACTCTGTGCTGATGGTGTGGAGCCTGCTTGGGATTTTCTCTCTCTCTCTCTCTCTCTCTCTGCCCCTCCCTCACTCGTGCTCTGTCTCTCTCTCACTCTCTCAAAAAAAAAAACATTTTTAAAAATTAAAATAAAAAATAAAAAACACAGTAAATGTCAAAAGAAAGAAGAGTTTGAAGGAGTTCTGCTGGGCTGGGGTCAATGGACCAGGGGCAGCTGGTTACACTCTGAGCTTCGTGGCATGACCCGATTTTTCCTCGTCTCCATGTTCTACAGAAAATACCTTAGAGAATTATAAAGGTACAGGAGGTGGTTATGGTATATTGTAGAAGAAGGGTAGATAATCTCTGACTTTTAAAAGAAAAAGTGAAGACCAGAAAAATGTCTGCTAACTGTTGGTAGTTTATCTGAGTGTTTAATGAAGTGATTTTTTTTCCCCTTCCTTTGCTTATGTAATTTTTAACTATAAATTTACCTTGCGAGGGGCGCCTGGGTGGCTCAGTCGATTGGGCATCCGACTCTTGATTTTGGCTCAAGTCATGATCTCACGGTTCGTGGGTTCGAGCCCCACGTCCGACTCTGTGCTGACAGCGCGGAGCCTGCTTGGGATTCTCTCTCCCTCTCTGCCCCTGCCCTGCTCTCACTCTCTCTTTCTCAAAATAAATAACAACTTAAAAACTTTAAAAAATAAAAAAATCTTACGTTGCGATACGTTGCGTATTACTGAGAACAATTTGAAAGGAGACTTTTTATACACACACGTGCCCACACCCACACACCCAGGAAACACCAGTCCCGACCCAGAATAGGAATGAATTTCCCTCCGTGGTCGTGAGTTCTGGAACACGCACTGGGGACCCAGGTTCATACGCCAGGAAGCACCAAGCATAGAGCAGGTACCACAGCGGGGTGGGGTTGGTAGGCAGCCCTCCCAGGGCAAGTGCTTGAACCCTAGGGACCCTTTGGAAGCAGCTCAGCAGAAGCCCCCTGCGGGCGGGGACAGGTAGAGACGGGGTCTTCCTGGTCATCCGTTTGCATACACTCCACACTTGCACACGCAGGGTTGTCTCAATCAATTTTCATTGCTGAGAATGAACGCACGAAAACTCTGTAATGACGAAGAGAGCAGATTCCGTAGTCTTTTCCAAACAAAGAAGTGCAGTCAGCGGACAAGGTCTCACACACTAGAAGAGCGTCCCTTCAACCATCAGACCCGCCCGGGACTGACCGCCTCCCCAAGCTGTGAATTTGGCGATGTTAGAAGCGTTTGGTGGGATCCGGGTTTCTGCGCGGACGGGAGCTGGATGTCCCATAGGCTGGCTCCAGGAGCCGCACACTGACAAACTTCATTGTCACAGCTGGTCCAGGGGTGGCCAATCCGTGGACGGTTACTAGTCCTGGCGGCTCGGGAACATGCAGGGGCAGCAGAGCAAGTGGAAGTCGGGGCAGAGGGAGCCCTGGGCCGTCCCCTTCTGCTCTCCCCCTGCAAGGGCACAAGTCAGGGTGGCCCCGGTAAAGTTTCCAGAAGGAATAGTTCTCTTTTGCATTTAATTAAAGGCTGAGGGTTCCCCTTTCTCATATTTATGCTGAGGCGGGGTTCCCAAGTCCCCTGACTGGCCTGAAATCCCTCAGTAACATGGGGCAGAGCCCCAGCTCCCCATGCTTTGGGGGGCAGGGCGGGTCTTGAGGATGTCTGAGCATCCTTGGGCCACCTGAGGACCACTCCTGGGCAGCATGGCGAGCCCCCCACACCGGGGCATCCTCCACCTGCCCAGGGACCCCAGGAAGGAGTCTGGCAATCTGCCAACCCTCCTTCGAGCCCCGCGTCACACGGGCCAGCTTCTCCAAGTGACGTGGCCCCATGCACGCTGCCCCCTGACAGAAACGCCCTGATGCTCACTGTTGCCTTCCTTTGGGCTTCCCAGGTATCTCTGGGGTCACAGATTGACTTGCAGAAGAAGAAGAGGCGGGCGCCCGCACCCCCTTCGCCGCAGCCCCCGCCGCCAAGCCCCCTGGTGCCCCCTCGCACTCAGGACCAGGAGGAGAACAGGAAGAGCGCCACGGGTGAGTGTGTCCGCATGCGTCCGAGTCTTGTCTTGCGTGGAGTGTTAGTGCTGCCCTTAACCCCTGCAGTCGCCTCGCCCACGAGGGCGTTAACTGGGGAAACATTTATGCTAAGGAAAGAAAGTCTGGAAATAAACACTTGCGAGTCCATCCCGAAGGTCTGTTTTCCGGGCATCGTGGAGGCAGGTGGAAGGCGGGGGTCGGAGAGGGTGGGGGATGGCTGTGGCAGCTCGGGAGAGAGCGAGTGGGATGTGCAAGTGTGTGCGTGTGTGTGTGCGTGTGTGATGCGTGTCTCCCTGATGGAAGGATGTAAAGTTCTTGGGATGACATCCCTGGAAGCTGTTTCGAAAGGCCTCTGGTCCCCAGGAGATTCATAGATCAGTTGACAACAGTGTAGTAATTTCTTGACCACCCTGTTTGAAATTGATTTCCCCTTTTATATCTGTAGCAGAGACCGTGATACTTTTTGAGGAAAAGAGAACCCAAAGGAAACAGGATGGAACCATAATATCTGTGAGCAGAGACCCATTAGATCATTAAATGCCACCAACTCATGTTACAAGTGGTACAGAGAAAAGGGACCAGGGTCTCTAGCTCTATGAGCTGTGGATAGTTCATTTAATTTAAAATTTTTGTACTGTCTGTTTGTTTTTGAGAGGGAGGGAAAGACAGAGCGTGAGCAGGGAGGGGCAGAGAGAGAGGGAGACACAGAATCCGAAGCCGGCTCCAGGCTCCAAGCTGTCAGGGCTTGAACCCACGAACCTCAAGATCATTGACCTGAGCCGAAGTCAGATGCTCAACCCACTGAGCCACCCAGGCGCCCCTGGTTAATGTAATTTTAAAACCATTCAGTGTTTGTTATTTCATTTATGGAGGAAAAAGAAGAGTAGGGGTTTCCTGAGATCATGGGAGGTTCAGCTCACGACAGAGGCCATCTGACAGCCATGCCCAACGCCGTTCACTCCACTCAGCACCCTCGTGTTTTGGCCTTGACCTAATGGCTGTGGCCCCCAAAAAGAAGCCCCCCAAGGATAAGTGCTTGCATCATCAGTGTCCCAGACTCCCATACAAGCAACTTGGCTGTTTGTAGCATTTTTTTTTCCCCTGGTCAATACCTCTCTTCTGATGTCAGCCTTTCACAGCCAGAGATGTGGTTATCCTAAGGACCAGTAACCTATATTTCATGTCCGTTTTTTCTTTTTACCAAAGGAAAATACCATCCTGTTCACAGAGTACATGATCAGTAGCTCCTCGAAATAAATCTGGGGTGTCTCCCTCTTTTATGACGAGACCACCATTCTCCCTCCCGAGCTCTCACCCACTCTTGCTGTAAAGGGATGACAGCTCAGATGTACAGTCCCTTGTCACAACCCTAGGAAGCGTCCACTCTAAGTGGTGGTGTGGCTGTGGTTGAGCCCTGCCAGCCTCCAGGCCAGACACCCCGTTTCAACCCAAGGGAGGGCCCCCCCAATTCGGCTTTGAAGGCCTGATGCTTGGAGGACCTGGCCCAGGTGTGGGCAGGCAGCCAGCGCCCACGGGTGTCACAGGAGAGGGAGGCGGGTGTTTGCCCAATGAAAACCGTAGGGACAGTTCCCCTGCGAGGAGCATGTTACAAAGAGGAGTTATGGACGGCAGTGATGCACTACTCGTCTCTCTCTGTCTCTGTCTGTCGTCTGTGAACTTTGGTTTGTGAAGGTGGAGAAGGAAGCCAGAAGCCCCCTTCCTACCGAAAGGGACCTTGGCTGCTTTGGGAGCTCAGGAGGGTGGTAGAGGTCATGGTGGCAGTTTTCAGTGAGACTTGTGTCCCCGTCAGCAATCCCCATGAACTCACAGCACGCTAGCCGCCCACAGGCCGCTCTTTGAACCAAAGTCTAGGCTTTACGTTAACAGATAAAAATCTTTAAAGTAGCCCCTGTCCAGTCACACACACACACACACACACACACACACACACACACACACACGAGCATCTTTCTATTCTGATATCTAGATATAAAAGGGGGAAAAATTAGAACTTGCACTAAAATAGTATTATTTTACTGGAATTGAGTCTGACCCAAATTTCTTGGCAAACAAAAATAAGCTTTCCAGTAGAAAAGCTTCCAGCACAAAGCCTCTTCCTCCTACGTGTGTCGCCCTAGGGGGACGCCCTCTCATTTAACGTTACTTACCTGGACCAAACAGATAACTCTCACCCAGACCGATCGTGCTTCTTTGCACTTGGAAGGGAAAAGTGATGTCTAGCTATGGGGACATCCATATTTTTCCACGTTGGAAGAACTGTAATCAAGAGATTGGATATATCTCTTGATGAAGAAATTATATTTCTTAATCTTTTTATTAATAATCTGATGATGGTCATGAAACACAGAATGTGTTCATTACAAGATGATCCTAAACATTAAAGCTTGGGGGGGTGCCTGAGTGGCTCCGTCGATTAAGCGTCTGACTCTTGGTTTCGGCTCAGGTCAGGATGTCACGGTTCGTGAGTTCAAACCCCACATCAGGCTCTGCACTGACCGTGTGAGTCAGCTTGGGATTCTCTCTCTCTCTGTCTTTCTCTGCCCCTTCTTCACTCACTCTGTCTCTCCCTCGAAACAAACAAACATTTAAAAGAAAGATCTTCAGACATTAAAGCTTGAAGAAAACGTTTCTAAAACAAATCCTAGGAAGCATGGCTTACGACACAAGTGATTTATATGGCTTTGTTAAGTCGTTGACTTTCAAAAATCTTAGTAGCAGAAGAAAATCATTTTCCTATAAAATGGCAGGTGGATGCCCAGTGTGTCAAGAGCAGAGAGGGATGCCCTGAGGGTTCCAGGGTCAGATGGAGCACGACGCCACCCCGAACACTTTGCCCAAGTCACAACCCTCTTCATTTTTTTTAAGTTTATTTACTTATTTTTTGAGAGAGAGAGAAAGCATGAGCGGGGAGGGGGGTGCAGAGAGAGAGAGAGAATCCCAAGCAGGCTCCTCACTGTCAGAGCCCGACACGGGGCTTGAAGCCACGAACCACGAGATCATGACCGGAGTCAAAGTCGGATGCTTGACCGACTGAGCCACCCAGGCGCCCTGGGACCCTCTTCAAATAAAGTTTGAAGACTCTTACCCTAAACGATGGAAGAGATTGAGGATATAAACAGGCTTAAAGACGTCAGCTGAATTAGTGGTTCTTCGATCTGCAAGAATTAATCGGTAAAAGTAACAAAAGTAAGCTAAAAGATAATTCCGCAAACCTAATACAAACAAACCTGAATAAAAGGAGTTCCTTTTAACTTAACGCAGCTGCCGAGGGGGCTTTTAAGAATAATTTCAAGCCCAGCATCGGAGAGGAGTCGTGCTTGCCAGAAATGGCAAACAAGAAGGTATCACCAGATTGGCCCAAGGCGAGGACACCGTGTGTAAAATTCTGAAGCGTGAGTGAGATTGGATTTGATGCCTTGTGAGTTTGAATTTGGTCCCGGGCGTGGCTGGATTTTGTTGGCAGGTGCGGTTCCATTTGGTGAAGTTGACTTTAGACACCGGGTGTACCTGGACTTGATGACAGGTGTGGTTGGATTTGATGCTCGAGGTGAGGTTGACGTTGGTACCGAGTGTGGATGGATTGGATGCCAGGTGTGGCTGGGTTTGGTGCTGGGTGTGTCTGGATTGGTGCCATGAGGCTGTGTTTGGTGCCTGGGGGAATGATGCCACGTGTCCCCCCGCTGGAGGGCAGAATCTTTCGGCTTAACCTTCTGAAGTAACCCCCGTTGATTCCATGTAGGTGTCGGACGACGGCAGGTGCCACAAAAGCCTCCCAGAGGCACTGCTCGGGGGCCCCCCCAGTTAGTGCTCCCCCCACCCCCGCCCTACCCTCCTCCTGACACAGACGTGGCAGAGCCTCTCGGCTTTCCTGGGGAAAGTGCTGGTTCCGAGGCCCCCGACCCGAGACCCACACGTACGTGCCTCTCGTTTCCTTTCCCTACTCTTGTGCTCTGGTCACCCGTGTCAGGGCTGTGTTTCCAGACTTTCCATTCTTGCCTCGGGGTGTTTGTGGCTTTGTTCTCTGGCTTTTCTTTCCAAATGCTCGATGTGGTGTGTCCGACGTCACAGTGAATGCACTCTGAACGCTATGCAGGGCCCCGGAAAGAATGGCGTAACTCATTAACCACTCACCCTGGGGTCCGACCTCTACCAGAATCGTACCGGGTGGGTGGAGACAGTCTGCTAGGAGCCACCGTTCCCCGCATGACAGCCAACCTCGCAGTGTCTGGGGAGAGCAGGAGCCCACGCAGCCCAGCTCTGTGATTTTGCTGTGAAGCTCGCTCCGGCCAGCCGTGAGCGCCGAGGAGAGCCACGTTCGAAACCAGGTCCTTTGAATCGTATGGTCAGTGGCCAGGCGGTACTAGTGTGGAAAGGGAAACTGAGGCAGCAGAAGGGGAAGCAGCTTGAGCTCCGCCTAGCAATAGCCAGAATGAAAGTCTCCTTGTTTTCTACCTCTTGCCACACCCTGGCTGAGATCGGGCTTTCTTCCCTGTCTCCAGAGATTTCTTTAGGGCTTCAGCAAGTACTGTGTATGGCACTCGCGCCTCCAGACGCGGGAGTCCTTTTATAGATTCAACCGTCTATGTTCCGATGGCGTCATCGGCACACCAAGCCCGTGCTCGCCCCTTTCAGGATGCCCCAGCTCGGTAGCGAGACTTCGTTACAGAGGGGCGCGTTCCCTTTTCATAATAGCCCCGTGTCACCCTGCCTTCCGCCCAGGGAGCGGCCGGTGCCCGTGGGTGGGCGCAGCCTTCCGGTTAGGAAGTGCATACCCTCCTGCCGTGGGACCACTTGATCTTTCTCTGTCTTCTTTGGAAATGACGATTAACTCGCTGCCAGCTTCTGGGTAAAGAAGAGGATGGTGGGATTACTTACCTACTCCTGGAGGAAAATCATCCGGATTCACTTCCTCTTTCTTTGCACATACTGCCTTTCCATCCTTCAGACACATTTGATCCTCTTGACGTTGGACATGCTTCTGGAAGCAAGCACTTCCTACAGGGCACGAAAAACCAAAGGATGAGACATTCTCGGTCAGAAAGAGAACAGCTGAGGCACAGATGACTCTGGAGCTGTGCCGTCTCTGAAGAGATCTTGAGCCCCACGTGCCAAGGCCGTGGGCTTTAGCGGTCTACACCGTGGCTGCCGTCCTGGTGCACAGATTCTCATCCGTGGGGGACCCGGTGAGGGAGGAGTAGCTGAGGAAAAACGACAAAGCCGAACACAGCCCGTGGGCAACCAGGGAGCGGTCACGAGACCGACCCGGGATGGGAGAGTCAGGCTTCCTGTGCTTCCCAAAGTCGGAACTGATGCTAACCAGTGGGCTCTCACTTCCTCCTGTGCTCGAAGGGCACTCTGCTGGGGAGACCGCCGGGCAGGATCTGGGGGGCGGGGGGGTGGGCTGCTTACAAAGGCCGGCATCAGGCTTGGGGACGAAAGATTTCTCCCACTGTGGAATCCTTCCCCGCCCCTGCCCTTAGCAGACTTTCCAAAGGAGTCGGCAGGCAACAGACAGGAGATGAGGTTCACCGTCTTGCTTCACGGCTCCGTTTCCGCTGGGGTTCTGGATTATTCTCTCCATGCGTTCATTTCCCCAGACCCTGGTCATGAGAGCCTCCTTTGCCCTCCGGTCACCATTCCTAACTCCCTGCCTTTCTCTTCGCCTCCCGTGCAGCCACAGAAATGCCAGTAAAAGAGTGAGGAAGGGCAGGAGGCATGGGGGGGGGGGGTGGTATGGGGTGTTAGCGCCTGCAGGTAGCCAGGCTCCTCCTCTTCCTGTTCCCATCCTGGCTGCTCCTGCACAAGAACTTGGGGCATCCAACTCAGAGCTGTTCTTTTACCTAATTAGCAGAACTTTCTTGCCCATTTTCTATAGCAGTAAAACCTGGGATCTCCTGGGGCGCCTGGGGGGCTCAGTCGGTTAAGCGTCCGACTTCAGCTCAGGTCATGATCTCATGGTTTGTGGGTTCGAGCCCCGCGTCGGGGTCTGTGCTGACAGCTCGGAGCCTGGAGCCTGCTTCGGATTCTGGGTCTCCCTCTCTCTCTCTGCCCCCCCCCCCCCTTGCACACACACATGTGCGCACACGCTCTCTCTCTCTCTCTTTCTCTCAAAAATAAATAAACATTAAAGCAGTTGTAGAAAGTACTGTATTAAGAAGAAAAAAAAAAAAAAAAACTGAGATCTCCTGCCCAAGCAGGCAGAACGCAACCTGGCCTTCTTTGGTTCAGGAGTTCAGAGCAGTTAAGGAAAACAAATCGTTGATTGTCTTCGGTCTTATTTTTTCACAAGATGTTGAAATTGGGGCACTATCTTGTCTCAAGGGAGCTACGGGCTGTTAGCACGTGAATATTGGATGCGTGTTTGCCTTGCAGGCATCTACATGTTATCTACTCTTCCAGTTAGATTTCAGGCTATTCGTGTGTGTGTGTGTGTGTTTAAGTTTATTTATTTATTTTGAGAGAGGGACAGAGCGCACAGGGGAGGGGCAGAGAAAGAGAGAGAGAGAGAATCCTAAGCAGGCTGTGTGCCGTCAGCACACACCCTGACGCTGGGGCTCGAACTCACAAACTGAGATCATGCCCTGAGCTGAGATCAAGAGTCAGTTGCTTAACCAACTGAGCCGCCCAGATTTCTGACTCTCCGTAGCTGTGGAGGGAAGCTCCGTATAGACCCTTTCACACCGGCCACAAGCTCTTGTCCACTTCCTCCTGCATTCGGCGTCAGATGCACGTTCCTTGTAAAAGAAACGATACGCTCCTGGTGGAGACGGACCCTGACTACCGACGACGGCTGGGCGGTCCACGAGGCATCTCACGTGACACCTCACTCAGACCCCACCGCAGCACGGGGGGTAGGTTCTGTCCCTGGGAGAGACTGAGTCAGAAGGACTTCCATCCCTGGCCCGGGGTCTTACCTCAATATGGGTACAGCAGGAATCCTCATTAGAGTATGTTTGACCCTCAGTCTTGGTTCCGTCCACCCCCATGCTGTTTTCGCCACCAGACCAAGAACCCCCCCACGGGGAAATCCTTTGGCTTTGCATGATGATTGTTGTTTCTGCAACACAGAGTATAGTCCACTCGGGTTGTTAGAAAGACAAAAAATGCATTTTGTTGAAAACCGTGAGCTCGTCCAGCCTTCATGGATAAAAAGAAAGAGCCGGTAGATGATGGTCTGTACATGGGAAAAGAGCAAGAAGATGTGAAATGGGTCTTCCAGGGCACTGCCCTTCATTCTG